>NC_050195.1:19097053-19242053 GCF_008315115.2 Sander lucioperca | reverse complement strand
GATCTGAAAGGGTCATTTACAGGATCAACTGGATACAGTGCTGCATTTACTTGGTAGAAGATTGTACTGTCTTTTCTATGTTTTGGTCAACAAAGAAATAGGCCTATTGCCACTAGGGACTTTTTGTTTCTTCCAGGGAAATTGATTTATCCACTAGCACTTGAAGTCCTGTAGTCCAGTTTCATTAGTGTAATAGTATTCTTGGCAAGGCAAAACACCTTTTTGGAGGGGTTTCTGAGAGATCTTCAGTGATCTAATTGTGGTGTATCTCTTTAGTTTACTTTACATCCATAACATTATTTGTATGAATCATGGCCTGTTATAATAGCACATTTGACAGGCAAACAAAACACTGTTGATGTTGTTGGATATTGTTAATGTCACTGGCAAGATGCTCCGGGTCAGAATCAATTAATTATCTTCAGTATCTGTCATTGTTTTGTCTGTGTTATGATCTTCTATTGATGTTACACAGATTAACTCGTGATCCTGAGTGCTTCAACACTGGCAAGTGTGTTTAGCAAAGTGGAGTGGTTTTGTTTTGGACCGTTTACTTTAATGGTGAGTGTGGCCACTGTGGAGTCACACAGCATGAAAGTGTCGGACCTCCTGATATGGAGATAGAAAGGCCTGGTGGCATGAAAGAGTGTTCTGTGACTGAAAGTACACAGGTGTGATCACCGCTATACTGCAGACTGAATCTCCACTAGCTCCAGGGTGATTGATCTGTTTATGGTTTATGGATTGGGCACCGGTTCTAACTTGTAATCGTTTCAAAAAATTACGATACCAATGGAATCGTTTTTTTATTGGAATAGTTTGTAGCAGCCACCGTAATTCCAGACGCTTGTTGTGTTGCAGCCATGGAGCACAGTAAGCAGCGCTCCAAAGTGTGGCTTTAATTTAAGTTGAAAAAGCCTGAAAAGAAAACCTGTAAATCACCATTGAACCCCAAAGAATCAGAATTGTTAAAATCAAAATGATGCCCAACCCTAGTGGTCGATTTAGTCAATCAGCACATAATTATGCTGCAACAATTTTGACATTATTTAGGGCAAAAATGCCAAAGATTCACTGGTTCCAGTTTTTCAGGTTTTCTTAGTCGTCCATGATATAAAACTGAATATCTTTAGGTACCTTAGGTTTGAGACAAAGCAAGCCATTGGAAGACATCACTATGGGCTCAGGAAACTACTTGTTGACATTTTATAGACCAAATAATTAATTGATTAATCAAGGAAATAATCAACAGACTAATCAATAATGAATTAATCAGTGGCTGGGTTGGTTCAGTGGGTAGAGCAGGCGCACATATACTGAGAGGTTTATTCCTCGACGCAGAGGTCCAGGGTTCGAATCCGACCTGTGATGATTTCCTTGGGATGTCTTCCCCCCTTTCTCACCTAGCTGTCCTGTCAAAATTAAAGGTGGAAAAGCCCCAAAAAAATCATCTTTAAAAAAAATAATGAATTAATCATTAATTGCAGCCCTAATAAAAAGACATTTTAGGGAAGCAGATTTTAGCAAATAATTGATAACTGCTCACCACCAATAGAAATTCATGTATGATCATTACTTTAGGATTAGACTTCAGGACTTAAGCTTCTTACCCACAGTATATGATTCCTGTGGCTGTCGCCCACATTAAAATATTGTTGCCATGCATCTAATATTCATGTATTCTTACATTTATCTCAGTTACAAACCTTTATCGCACAGTGTAAACCTATTTGCCAATTTAGATACACCTACAGTAGCTAAAATTAATGCAACAGTCTTGCAATAAATCCTGCCTTCATGAAGGTTCCAATGTTCAGTTTTCAGAAAAGTGTCGATACAAGGATTTATTGCAGGGCTGTTGTATTAGGGAAAATGTAAGAGCAGCAGAGTCAGAATTTAGTCTACCATCAGTCTCTTCATACTACACAAGGTGACATTTTAGTAACTATGGAGTAAAAGGAAACTCTGTCAGATTTCTTTTCTAGGTTAAACACATTGGGATGTTGTATTGATCCCCCCCCTCTCGGTCCAATTACTGTATGCTGGTTTTTCTAAGCTATCCTTGTTGCCCTTTGTGTGCTTGTCAGTGTGAATGGCTGCTGACGTCATTGTGTGCATGTATACTGGTCGATGAGCCAAAGGCAATGCCGACACTCCTTTCCTAGCGCTGGCAGAACTGGAAGACACTGATCTGTCAAATCCCATTCGGAGCCAATTCAGAGAGGACTAATAATGTCTGTCGGCAGTGAAGAATGCTATTGTATCATTACATTATAGTAATTACACAAAAGAAAGCAACCAATTTAGAACAGCTTTATTTGCTTTTGTTAATTTCACATATTGCATACAGCGTATGCTTGTAGAGGCTTTGAGCTAAAACCCATTACACACATAGAACACTGTAAA
Organism: Sander lucioperca; assembly: GCF_008315115.2. NCBI lineage: Eukaryota > Metazoa > Chordata > Actinopteri > Perciformes > Percidae > Sander > Sander lucioperca. The sequence continues at coordinate 19,239,647 of NC_050195.1, read as the reverse complement.
TTTTAGTATGGGAGGCCTCAGCATGCTAATCCTGGCAGGGATAGCTGGAGCTACACAGGATCAATGGACATGCAGTGTTTTGTATGCATTGTTTTGATTAACAAGTGGCATCTTAAAATCACAATTCAAAATCTTTCCTGATCACCCTCACAATCTCACTTTGATTTTTTTTTAATTGCTCTGATTTTCTTGCAGTTGCAGACTTCACATGCAAAAGTCATTTTTAGTGAGTATTCAGAGGCAACAGATCACACTTCCTCATCAACTGTCATCACCCTCAGTATGCGGAGGCTTTTGCCTCCAGGCCTGAACTTAATTATAGTCTGCTTTTCACCTTCATTTACCTTGACCTCGTGTTGCCACTGCAGGGTTTTGGATTAGACTACCAGCTGTGATATATTTGAGGGCTGAGAAGCAAAAATGGCAAAAACATTCACTGGTTCCAGGTTTTTAAATGTGAATATTTGCTAATTTTGTTTTACTCTTCTATAATAATAAATTGAATAGCTGTATGTCGGGGACTAATAGTTGGACTAAACAAAACATGTGATTATATCAACGTGGGCTTTTGGAAACTGCAATGGGCATTTTTCACTTCTTGACATTAAATAGACCAAAAATTATAAAACAATTAATCGAGCAGATAATCTGCACAAATAATTGATTATAATTATTAGTTGCAGCCTAACAAATTTATCAGAATTGGAGACTATGGTCAATATGTAAGAAACACTCTTGCCTTCACTCTTGAAGAGTTTCTTTCTTCGCACTCAACGCACTAATTGACACTTCTAATTTGTTTAATCTGTAAAAAAACAAAAAGGATTGGCCAGGTGCAGCTGGACAGATCCAGGCTAGCGGTTTCCCCATTTTCAGTCTTTATGCTAAGCTAAGCTAACCGACTGCTGGCTGTAGCTTCTTACTTAATGTAAACACATCAGAATTGAATCTACTTATCTAACTCTCTGTAAGAAATCAAATATTTGTATATTGCTATATAGTAATGTAATAAAACGTAATATATTTGACATATATAAAATATTATAGGTGAGTTATACACTGACTGGTTTTTCAAGCTGATTTTGTTATCTCAGACAACAGAAGAATTTTTAATTGCACTGATGCATCAGGACTTGAAACATTGTTCTGGTGAAATGAGGATAACTATCCTACAGTTTGTCACGTGCAGGGCAGCACTCATCCTGGATAATAATCCTCAGAAAGGGGTTAACCCCGATCAAACACAATATAATCCAGGATTTAGGATGGGCCGCCCAGAAAACATTTATTTCCCCACTGAAAAATACAAATCTGGGCTTTACCGGGATGTCGAATAAAGCTCAGAGCTTGTAGTTTTATAGTTGTATGATCTTACAGGTTGGACATAAAATGTATCTATTCAGTTCTCCTCTGTGCTGTTCAGTTGGCATGTTTTTCCAGTGACATAGCTGCATTCCTCTGTTGCTCCTGTTTTATAACAGGACCATTTTAATTAGTCAGGGTTTCATTTTGTGAACTCATGACTCAGCTGTGGCAGTTTCCAACCCTGTTTTGACTCATGTTGTACCGCTTTAATAGAATATTAAACTTGCTCAGCCAATATGAGCTGTGACGTTAACAGCTCATGTAAGGTTACAAAACACACATCACAGCTTCAGAGCTTCTTTTTTTTTTACAGTAACCACTACAGTTTCTTAGATGCATAACAGCTGCATTACCCTGGAGCTCTGACTAATATCAATCAATCAATCAGACTTTATTTTTAGAGCACTTTTCATACATGTAAAATGTAGCACAAAGTGCTTTACAGTTAAAAGCAATTGACCCCCCACCCCCCATCACATAAATGCATCCCCAGACACCCACAGACACACACCCACCGCCAACATCCACACACACCATCTCATACACACAATAAAACTAACATGTGACTGAGCACGGAAACGCTAAGTTAAAAAGATGTGTCTTGAGCCTGCTCTTAAAAACCTGAACATTCTCTGCAGCCCTGAGCCCCTCCGGCAGGCTGTTCCACAGACGGGGGCCATAGTACTGGAATGACGCCTCTCCGTGAGTGTGTGTCCGAACCTCGGGAATAATCAAAAGGCCTGTACCGGAGGACCTCAGGGTCCGTGAAGGCTCATAGGGTAAAAGCAGTTCCAAAAGATAAGAAGGCCCAAGACCATTAAGAGATTTAAAAACCAGTAAAAGAACCTTAATAGAAATCTGTCACTTCATTACTAAACCAACTTTTATATGGCTTTAATTTAATAGATGTAAGAGTTTGTAGTGTGTTATGTGTTCTTATTCTACAAAGTAACTTCCATTTGTCTTACTTTTTAATGTAAGCTTAATGGTCTACCATCAAATGACCAAACGGAAAGTTTCAATGACTTTGGTCCCCTTGATGATGAAAGCAGATATGGCATTTCGTCGATGTAGTGAAGATAATTACTTCCTGACGTTCTGGTTGCAACAACATGTGCCGAGACTATACAGTGAGTTCAAATCCTCCAGCTTTCCTCTCCTCAGAGTGTAACCTCCTTTAAGGGAAAACGTGTAAACTCTCCAGATCACACACTCGCACACAAACATAAAAAGCTTCTGCAGCTGCTTTTGGTGCTTTCTAGAATTTTCAGGCCAGCCCTGTTGGCCAGAGATCTTACTTCCTAACTGGCTGTGTGTCTGTGTCTGTGTGTGTGTGTGTGTGTGTGTGCGTGTGTGTGTGTGTGTGTGTGTGTGTGTGTGTGTGTGTGTGAGAAACAGACAGAGTGTATAAATGTGTGTGTGTGGGAGGGGAGAGGGGCAGAGGGGCTTGCTTTTGGGGCTGGAGGACGGTTGCGGCACTCTGAAGGAGTGTTCTCCCAGCGTGGGAAAGACGCTGGTCTTTTCTCTGCCTCTCAGGGACTTGGGTAGGCCAAAGAAGGGCTGAGAGGAACTAACTTCTTTCCTCTGGCTCCAACTTTCTCTGCTCGGGCTACAGAGGCAGCCGTTCCTCTCTGGAGCTGCAACAAGGGGATTTGTAGGAGTAAAGAAGTCGGGCTGGTAGGAGTTCCTGTGCTCCGAGAGGAGATGGGCAGCAGCTGAGGAGATTTTCTCCCAGCCGGGCTGAACGGCAGAGAGTCGGGTAGGGCAGAAATGTATTATTCCGGCAGTGAGGAGTCAGATCTGGTAAGTTTAAGTAAACATTTTTTCTGCTACTCAGTCAGTATCCTTTCACATTTTTCTGAGCCTAACTCGGCTGTACCTCTCACTCTTGTTTCTGTCTACCCTCTGAACAAAGAGGAAGGGCTCGGACTGCAGGAGAATGGAGGTTATTAGTGCAGGATTTAAAGGGGCGTAATCATACACTTCCTATTTTTCTTCCTCGTCGCTGCTTTGCCTGAAAGTTAGTGAGAGTCATGCTCAAGATGCACACTGTAAATCTCTCCCAGTGTGCTGTTTTAAGCATCTTGTCTGAATTTGCAAGCACCACTGCATGATCTCTGCTAGCTTTAAGTGGGGAGCTGAGACAGTGGTTAACAGGAAGAAAGAGGGAAAGAAAGTAAACAGCTGGGTTGGTTCTTTATATACAGAGACCGGTAGAGAGCATAAAACTTGGCTTTGACCGAGAGAAAAAGCTAAAGTTTTGTCTTAGCCACATGAGCCAAACATGTAAAACTTTGAGCACCATCAATAGTTAATGAGTGGATGTCCTGTGCATGCAAGTTTCTAGTTAGTGTTTCAAACATTTCCGTGTGTGTGTGTGTGTGTGTGTGTGTGTGTGTGTGAGAATGATATGGTAGTAAAATATTTTCCTGTGATAGTAATCAGTATTTGTCATCAGCCACACCCTTGTATTAATGTCTAATCAGCCTCTAAAAGCAAGTTTGAAAACAGTAGTCAACACAGAAAACCTTGTTGTAAACAAGAATTGTTCAAACCTGCAGAAGTTTATAGTAAATAGTCGAGATACCACATGTCAGACCGATTTCAAGCAGACTGGGTCTTGAATCTGAATATTTCACTTTCAACGTAACGATACACAACATATTTCTATGTTACTGTCCAACTGTGAAATAAGAAAAAGGAAACGAAATGGGTTAAGCTGAAACCAGTCTGGAATAACCTCTACTATATGAGCCAGAGTATAACTGACTAAAACCAGACCAATTAATGCCATTAAATCATATATGATTTAGTGCTACAGTATGCATGTGTGTCTGTTGTGTGTCGATGTTTTGAGAGTTTATATGCAGCATATAGCCTGCTGTCTATCTTTCTCGTTGATTTCTAGTTGTGGGTAAATTAGAAACTACCTGCTGCTCAATCTATAGCTTGTTGCTGTTCATTTAGGTCTGGAAAAAACAATTACACACACACACACACACACACACACACACACACACACACACATACATACATACACATACACACACACACACACACACACACACACACACACACACAAGCTCATGTTTGATTTTACAAGGGATCTGTTCAGGAGTTGTACTTTAAAGTATCCATGTGACATGTCAGCTGGGAGTACAGGACAACGCTATGTTTAACATGTACAGTTAGTGGAATTTCAGTTTGAATAACACATTTGACGACAGTATTTAACATTTCTAAAATCTAACACTGATTCAAGGTTAAAGTGGCTATATGTAACTTTCAGTTTGTGTTTATTCTAGTGGCCACACCTGCTGTCGTAAAGGTCTTTTCTATACGGTACTGTATTGCCCACTGTATTACCGTTGTTAACGTTACGAGGAGGTCATATAATTGCGATGAATGTCTTGCTCAGACAGAAAATCATTCATTTACAATAAGAGAATAAGTTACAGATGCATCGTTGCATTTCAAGTGTTGCATACTTAGTGAGATAACCGGGTATCACTGTCACTGTTTTACGAGCCAAAGCAATAAGAAGTTGTTGTAGCAACCAACATAATAATAACTTAGATTCATATAGCACATCTATCTATAAATTGCAGGAACGTCTGTGTGTTATGTGCATATCTCTTGAACCGTTAGTCCGATTGAGTCCAAACTTGACAAGTGTCTTGCTAACTACAATAGATAACTTCTATCTCATAGATATCTCAAAAGGCTGGATACTAACCATGAATGTATTTAAGAGAACTAACACAGGCTTTTTTGGTGTAACAAAGAAATCTGTGACCCATCAGAAAGTGTTACTGTAGCGCCGTCTACCTGCCGCAAATTATTCTGTGACTGCGCTGGAAAAATCGAACCCGGGCAGAGGCCTTACTAAAAACTATATAAAAATGCCGTTCTTTTCATTGTTAGTCTCATTTGCTGTTAAAGGTGATTTAGGACCATTGTATGAAAAATAACAGAGCTTCAGAAACATTAAAAAGTTACATATAGTCACTTTAAAGCTACATTGTGTAAGAATTTCTCCCATCTAGCGGTGAAATTGTATATGACAACCAACTGAATATTACTTTCTAGCCCTTTCCATTCCGAGCGCGTTTTAACTCCTACGGTGGCCGAACCTGAAATTAGCTCTTAGTATCTCCATCGTTTACACACAGCTGTTCTAGCTATAGCCTAGTCTGTGTTACAACTGCATGACGTGAGTTGTCTGCCAGGGAAATCACGACGTTATGCACAACCATGCTATAGTTAGCCAAGCAACTATGAAACTTAAAATTTACACAAATAGGCTAAATTACCTGTCGAGAAGAAAGCAGGCAACTTTGGCGTCTTTTTTAAAATCCTTGCTCCTCTTTCCATCTTGGAAAAGCCACTCCAATATTAACTTTGGTCTTGTTGCTTTGCCTGTCGCGTTGTCATTTTAATTCTCTTTTTTGCTTCCTTGGCGACTCTGTTACATGTCCTCGAGAGTAGGTGTGATCCTCCATCTTCAACAGGCTTTAAAATCTGCCGGCAGTCGCGAGTAATCTCCCGGCTGGCATTCGTCACGGTGCCACTGAGTGTAAAAGCGCGAAAGGCGGAGGTATGTCCCTCTTTGGCTAATGTATTTTAAAGATGGAGGCCCAACATGGCTGCCGCCATTCAAGCGACTCGCTCGTATGTATTCTGAATGATTCTGAATTGCAGATTCTACGCTTACGAGAATACTTTGATTAGTTGGTGGAAGTAATTACACATGAATGAGCACATATTTGTGAAAGAGTCAACTCAAAACATTACACAATGTAGGTTTAAGGTAGGATACATTATTTATATATATATATATATATATATAATCAGCAAGAATGATTGAAAATGTGATGAAGAGCTGAATACTGTAAACCTGAGCTTGAGTTGGTAAATTAAAATTAACGATGAAGACAATCTAAGCACTAAGGTCCACTTAGTAGGTTTGGAGTGTTATGTAGGGAAATCATTTATATAAAATTGATTTGACCTTTTTTTTAGAGAGAGGGGTTTTTTTTTTTTTTTATCAATGGAATCTGGGAAATCCTCATGCCTCTGTGGCAAAAAGATACATTTGCATACATCACAAATTTGGCCAGGAATTGGTCCAGAGTACATCATTTATCTCTGTATTAAATAAAATAAGTGAGCTGAAATAATTTTTCTCAAGCACAGTTCCATTTGTTGTATGATGGTATGTTTCACTCCATTGAAGATGGTTAGCGGCTCGCTCTGCTCACTTAGCCAGTTCTCATCAATCATCCACAGCCTGCTTCATACACCAGAAAACTGCCAGGATATTGATGACGCAAGCACAAAATAGCAGCACAGAGCAGATCCTGGCCTCTCTCACTGTATTCCCCTTGATCAGCCATCATCCTGTTATGGGGCTGTGTTTCCACAGAGGGACCTGAGAGGGAAGGAACTGCGAGATACACTAGATCTCACTGTGAGGGAGTTCACTGTAAATAAGAGCAAAGACCCTCAAGGGACAGCTGCTGCTGGCTGCAGGTAATACTTACTAGAGGAAAAAGAATTAGCAGATATTTTGCAATTGTAGGGGTCTTGTCACCCTGCATTTGTCTTGTCATAACGTTGCAGGCATTTGAACTGCTCACTGTGAGGCGCAACACCAAACGGTACATTTTCATAGAAATTCATTTAAGTCAGAACATCAGCTAAAAAGTTTAAAGTGCAGTTTTCTACTGATATTTTCTTTGTGTCGCAGCCTTTTTGCGTTGCGTTTATTGCGCAAGTGGATATTGCGATGAAGATAAAAAAATTATATATTGTGCAGCCCTAATCTGTATGGGTATTTGAGGGCTGGTTTACCAGTGTCGATGCACGTTATTTTTTTTTTTGCCAGAATCTTAAATCTGTGAAGTTGATCAGCTTTTAGGCTCTAGTGATTGCAATACTTTGGTCCAAACCAAAATATATGTCAACAACTATCAGATGGATTTCCATGACGTTTGGTGCAGACACTGATGTTCCCTGGAGGATGAATCCTAATGATGGTTGTGATCATCTGACCTTTCATCGAGCACCATCAGGTCATTTTGACCAATACTTTGGATTATGACTAAATACCTACAAGAGTAAGGACATTCCCATCAACGTTGGCTGTACTTTTTAGTTAGTTTAGTAAAAAACTATCAGCATGCAAAACACTAAAATGGTGAACATGATAAACATTCTACCTGCTGAACATAAGCATGTCAGCATAATACCAATAATAGTGAAAGTACATGTTCGTTTCTGCTTAATTTTTGATAAGTATTTTTTTAAATTATTGTGAATTGTATCTATGTTACAAATGTACAATCATAGCAGACGTGTGCACAAAAAGGTTGTTAATATAGGAACGTATTCGAAAGGCGTATCTACTTTTAAGTCCCTTACTGTGTGCTTGGTTCATCATGTGATTGACAGCCAGTGAGTCCATCACCTCAATGGGATGATGCACTTATCTAATGCACTGGCACATGGGATGCTGGATAAACACTTTTTTTCATAGGCCTGTCAGTGTCACCTTGACATCCATGCAGCCAATCCCTCTTTTGCCACGCCATAGGGATCATTACTCTCCCCTCTCTTCTATCTCTCTCCTCATTTCTCTCTCAAACTCACTTTCTTTTTCTTTCACAGATGTACATACAGTCTGTTTCTCTTTCACGCTCTTGCTCAGTTGGTATTAATTCCTCTGTGTGAAATATTAGTAAGTATTCATTGTTGCAGTCACACATATCTCACTCTTGGCTGTCATGTCTGCTCTCATTGTCTCTGTGTGACGAAGGAGACGCCGTTTGTGGACTGATAATTTAATTGACTTTGTTTTTCACTGAGTGAAGTGGCAGTGATGGACAGATGGCTGCGAAAAGAAGCTTTGGTTCCAGCCAAGAATGAGTCACGCCAAGCCTAAACTGCTAGCACACTTGCTCAGCCCATTGTCAGCCCACTGCAGTGTCGTCTGTCAGCCAGAACTGAACATGACTTGGCACGAGCAGTAATCTTCATTCTTCAATCATGATGCATAATGTGATGTACTGTGTAGTCTGACCACGCTGCCCCATTACATTCACTGCAGAATTTTGGCTGTTTGCCCATTTTGTCACAAAAATCTTCTGTCTTCAGTTCAGATTTGGGTTACAAGTGGGTGAAGTTTACAAACTGCACAGTAAACTTTTGGGTCATTCATAACTTTTTAATCACGTGAATCCTAGTCTACATTTACTTGTTTTTTCTCCCTTTCATATCACAAGATAATGGCATGGTGCTACATGTCTTGGCTAAGAATGACATTATTTTGTAGAATTAAGGAAAGTTTATACTCTGCCAATAAATGCCATCCATTGTGTGTGGTACTTTAGTCTACAGCAACATTAGCAGCTCTGTGAGGCTATACTTTGGCACAGCATTGCTTTAACCTTAACACTAACATGCTCACAATGGTATGAGCCATTATGATGTTTACTATAGGCACCATCTTAGCTAAGTGTGTTAGCATGCTAATATTTGCTTCTCTCTATCTACTTCTATCACTGTAAAAAGATGATTGGAGATGCCTGTGCATTTCAGTATGACATAGTTATAACACTGACAAGAACAAATGTGATTTTTGATGTACAATGCATCAGTCACTACAGTAACAAGTGCTTGGGATTTATTGTCTAGAAAATGCAAAAAGGTGCACATAACCGTCCTTATTTTCTTGAGGCAAGAAGGCCATTTGTAATCCTGAGAGAGAGGCGGGAGATGAGAGCAGCAGAGTAAGGGTCAGTATGGGATGGGATGGAATGGAAAAAAGTGAAAAGAAGTGTAAATGGGAGAAAGAAGAGGAGATTGGCCATCAATGTGGACATAATAAAATTGGGTATACAAGCCTTAAAGGAACACCCCAACTTATTGGGACTTTAGCTTATTCACCATATCCCCCAGAGTAAGATAAGTCCATGCATACCCTTCTCATCTCCGTGCGTGTCGTAACTCTGTCTGACGCACCCACCGCACCTAAGCCTCGCTTAGCACAGATCCATCTAGCTTACTGCTCCCAATAAGTGACAAAATAACGCCAACATTTTCCTATTTACATGTTGTGATTTGTATAGTCTCAGCGTGTACAAATAAGGAGGTCACATGAGACACAGCCATATTCTAACCATATACATACTGGGAACTATTCTCAGAAGACGAAGCACTGCTACTTCTGCTACTTGGGCGGAGTGATTTGCTCGCAACACCTGAGAAGTCTCGTGGTGAGGAGCAGAGAGTTCGCCTGGAGTTTGCTCAGAGTTGGAGTAATATCACTCCGCCCAAGTAGCAGTGCTTTGCCTTCTGAGAATTAGTTCCCAGTATGTATACAAATCACAATATGTAAATAGGAAAATGTTGGCGTTCTTTTGTCACTTATTGGGAGCAGTAGGCTAGATGGAGCCGGTTACCTCCAGCATCTGTGCTAAGCGAGGCTAGCGGTGGGTGCATCAGACAGAGTTACGACACGCACGGAGGTGAGAAGGGTATGTATGGACTTATCTAACTCTGGGGGATATGGTGAATAAACTAAAGTCCCAATAAGTCGGCGTGTTCCTTTAAGTGAGTGTGCAGTGTGGCCTGAGTGGAAGGAAAGAAGCAGCAGTCTTACTGTATGTAAGATGTAAAAAACTAAGGAGGAGTCTTGGCAAGGAGTCCTTGACCATGAGAGCACTTTATAGCTCACATGCAGAGCCGTTATTTTCTGCATGACTACAGCACTCCATTTTTATAGTGGACGCATATAGAGAATAACTCATTTAGCGGCTAAAAATGAAAATGGAAGCTTTCACATCATGAATGTAGTCCTCAGTGTAAAGGCTCCATCCACTATAAGTGATTCTGTCAGACGCAGGAGGCAGCATTGACTGACTCACAGCCTCCTGTTTCACTATGGTAATAGCCACAGTGATTTGTAATGGTCTAATGTAATGATTGCCGTGCCACTGCTGTATGTAGAGGTCATTGATGGTCTTACAGCAAGGACCTCTGTCCAAATGAATCAATAATGGCGGTATAGAGACCACAGGACCATTGCCCTTTTAATTCCCCCCCTCATTTCTCTTTCTCTGACCAATGCATGAAGACGGCCAACTGTTTCAGTTCTGCCACCCAATGTTGCCAGTGCAGATATGCAGCCTATTTTCCTTAAAGTGGGATTACTATTGGAGAATTCTGCAGGACACGATTTAGGTCCAATGTCAACTTTTAGCGCCAATGCACAAAGTAGTGTGCTGTTCATATGGCAAGGCAAAGGGTGTAGAGGCTGTGGTAGTGGAATAAGCTGCAACATTGTTATGTCCACCACTTAGTTTAGTGTGTTTTAGCATTACATTTGCTAATTGGCACGAATCAAAAGGTGTTTTGCATCTATTTGAAGTGGACAAATTAAAATGTTGACCTGATGATGGTGTAAGATGGAATGTAAAAAGGATCAGGTAGTAGAATTCATCCTGTGGAGAACATTAATTTCATGGCAATCCGTCCAATAGTTGTTGACATATTTCAGTTTAGACTTAAGTAGATGTCTGACAACCAACTGCCATGCTGCTAGTGCTGCATGATTATGGCCAAAATGATAATCACGATTATTTTGATCAATATTGAGATCACGATTTGTTGATTTTAACCAAAACAAATTTTATTGTTTACATTGGCTAATTATAACTGCTTTCACATCCATATTGTGCTACATTCCTCCTTTATTGAAGGATACTGTGAAGGAGTATGCCATTTCAGCTGTTGTGTGACCGCTTTCCACACATGCACGTTTGCCGTGAAAGATACAGGCAGTGCAATTTTCTGTTCACGTTAACGGCGCATGTGGTGCCCGGTATCTACCGGACGAAATAGCAACGCGGATTTCGGTGGCTCATTACACTGCCACTTACATGTCTGCGTTGTGCTCTGATGCTCCGAAACCCACGTTAGAGGCAACAGAAACATTGCTGCATGTCATGCTAGTTAACACTAATAACACGTTACACAGCAGGTAACGTAAGCCTACCGTTAGCTACAGTAGTAACTGGATTAAACACGGCTAAAATGCTGACAGCTAAACAGTGTAGTGTGACTGTATTCCACTGTAGAGGATTCCAACAGCAGGACGTCCAACAGTCTGCTGCTAAAGCTATGAGCTAAAAGACTCAAACTATCACTAGTCACTGCTGTTGTCTGAAAAACAAAATAGACGGGACAAAATGTTGCGTTTACGGGTAAACTGGTAAACATTGTGACCGGCTTATGATGACCGACTGCTACCTATTGTGGAATTTTCCTCACGTTACTCTGTCCTCTGTGACTGTCTATATCTAAACCAAGCTGCGCAGTGCAGGGAACAACTCTGATTGGCTCATGGAGGCACGTGATCAGACAGTGGTTTATGGAGCGCTAGATTGGCTTTGCAAAAACTTTTGATAAGGAGCGTTCTATGAACGGAATGATGCATTTTAAATATTGCTCGATCACGCAAATTTGATCGTGGGAAGCCAAAATCGTGATCGTGATTAAAATTTGATTAATTGTGCAGCCCTACATGCTGCTTGTATGGCTACAAAAATCACTGCCATCAAATGCGATGTGATTTGCAGCTTTTACAGGCTCATGGTAGAGTGGCAAAGTTAACGAACTTCCTGTAATCTTTAGTTTTGCAAGGTTTTCAAGAGTCAACCGTGTAGAGATGTCTTTGAGCAAGACACCAACTTCCTGCTACTTTGAATGGAACTGTGATTCTCAGTCTGCTAGGGGAGCCCAAAGAGCATCTCTCCTCATGCATTAAAGTAGTATCATACTGCTGTTAGATTATTAGTAGTGGCCTGTGTGTTGGTGACACAGTGCTGTCAGTATCAGTGTGGCAGGGGGTCTAGAGGTCGGTCAAGTCGGGCAGCTGGAGGCTCGTTCTGTCGCTGTGAGTCTTTGTCAGTGTTGCTATCGGAGTGCAGCCTTAACAGCTCCACCACTCTCATCTCCGGGCTCCACAGCTCCATGTTCAGAGCATCTGTGCCCCGCCCTGAGACCTCTGGAGGCTAGTGTTAACCCACGTTATTGAAACATATGTGACCATTGCACAATTTCTTGAAAATCAGGCAAAGCTGGGGATTGGTGTACTGTTTTCTTTCAACTGCTGTTGTAGTTGAGGTGATCGGAGAGGTTCAGTGTTACGATGGACAAGATAAATATTCTCTTGTCCACCATTCCCATCCATTTCTGTTCAAAACATAATCTACCTCAGGTAATCACCTTGCTCGTTAGGCTAATTGGTCTTAATGAGCTAAAATCACATCATCCTCCCCCAGCCTTTCCTTTAATGTAAGATGTGTCATTTTAAAGTGCACGTGTCTTGTTGAAGATAGAGGCGTGTCATTGATTGGTTATGATAAGCACCACTGATTAGCTTGTCATCCTTTGATCTACAGTTAGTGCTCCTTGGGGAGCGACTGCTGGTCATAAACCAACAAGGTTATTTCAACCGCTGGTCCCACGGGTCGACCCCTGCCTTCTCTGACCTCACACAACCTGACCACGGGTCAGACCGAGGAGCATCATGCGTCAGCACAGCAAATGAAAGGGAGCTTTTGAATAATCATTCTGCAGGGTTTAACTTTGGCTGTTCCTACATGAGTGAGGATGGGAAATTTTTAATTAACGCCTTAATTATTCTCATTTGTCCTGTGTGGCTTTGCAACGCTCCGCTCACATGCAATGAATCACAGCTGATCTGACAGGCGAGGATTTAGAGCAGCTTTCACCTCTGCTCATGCTCTCATGCTGAGACCAGATTGAAGAAGAGATGATTTTAAAAAAAATATATTTATTTATATTTAAGTCTTATTTCTTTGTCTCACACACAAGCATACAATTATTGATTAATGTGCTGATTATTTTCTTAATTGATTGTTTTGTCTAAAGAATGTCAGAAAATGGTAAAAAAAAATGCAAGTTACAATTTCCCAGAGTGGCATATTCAGAAGTCTTGTTTTGCCTGACCAACACTCCCAAACACAAACATATTTTGTGTTTATTAGCTTGCAGCAAATCCTTACATCCATGAAGCTAAAATCAGAGATTTATTGCTTGAAAATGACTTAAATGAATAATTCAGATTCATTTTTTGTCAATAGTCTAATTATATATTATCGATTAACCTGCTGATTATTTTCTCGATTTTCTTTCCTCTATAAGATGTCAGGAAATTGTGAAAAAATGCTATCACAATTTCCCACAGCCAAAGTTAACATTGCTCACTATGTCTGTTGTGACATCACGATGGCGGTCGGCCATTGCCGATGGACGATGACATCATCCATCGGACCAACCCAAATTAATACAGAGACAAATTTATTAAGGTGACACTTATTGAGCAAGCACTGCAGTCAAATAAAAAAAAATAAGCGAAAAGCCTATTGTATTATAGCAGAAGAGTCTTGTGTGTCTAATTGAGCACCGTTGTTTAGCATTTGCAGACCAGTAACTATTCAGAAATATGAATAGAAACATGAGATCCATATTCAAGATAATTTTGTTTAAATAAATCTGTCTTGTTGCTTTAGTCTCCCCAATACATTTAAAATTAAAACGCAGAGGTAGGCTATGGGTGTGACATATTTTTGGCTTCCAAAGGAGGGCATGAAAGGAAAAGTCTGAGATCCAGTGCATGAATTGATAATCAGAAAATGATCAGCCTGATATGATGCATAATAAAAGTGAGCAGATTTTCTCACCTCTGAGAAGATGGCGATGTGACGCCTATTTTATCAACAACAATAAACGGCTCACAACGGGGTGAACATAGTGTGCTTTTGACTAAAAAGAACAAAATGGCATGCACTGTCGACACATACACACTATCCATATAGCACATGCACACCATCACTGCAGAGCCACAACGAGCAGATGGACTGACTGTGAGGGGTAACGGAGGGAAAAAATAAGGGGAGTGACAGTGAAAGAGGAGGAGGAGGAGGAGGAGGAGGAGGGGTAGGTAAAGACGGCGATACTGAGGACGAATCACTGAAGGAGTGTGCAGGACATGCACTGACAGGCTGAGACAGAGAGTGAGAAAGAGGGAGCTTGCAGCACCTGAGAGGCTGCCACTTCATTAGCATCAGGAGGAGAGTCGGTCACAGGCAGCCACACCAGGACACATGTAGATCGACTGCTGTTATCCATCGCTTGTGGAGCAGCAGGGCAGGCTACAGCGAAGGAGGAGAACAAGGCTGGAGCCAAAGCTTGAACGAGAGGCTGAGAAGCATCACTGCCACCTGACTCATACTGGGAGTCAGCCTCAGCACCTGCAGCGGCAGTCTGAGCACTGAAGGAGACTGGGGCAGACGGGGAGAGAGCTGCTGAGATTATGCGTGGGGCAGAGAGCTCCTGTGGATTCCCCATCTTTGGCGGCGGCAGCTGCAGCAGGAGAAGCAGGAGCTGTGTCTCTACAGATAGCTGCAGAGCTAGCTGGAGCTGCAGCAAAACAAGAAGCCCCAACTCCAAAAATATTTATTCACCCAGAGGTGAAGGTAGCATTTACAGCCAAGGTGTAACAGGAACCAGCTGTCCATGTTGCCACAGTGTTAAATGCACCTGTAGCCAGAGCAGTGAAAGCCGCTGCAGCGCTGGTGCAAAAGTGACCCCAGCAGTGCAGTTAGGTGTAGTTGTAACAGTAGCAGGAGGGAGCAGTGGCTCAGGACACTGAATGACCAGTGTGGCTGATGAAGGCCACCTGGATCCGCTTGCTGAAACGAGCCAAGGGAGGTCGCGTCAAGAGCTCCGATGCCTGTGTAAGCAGATTTTGAGTGTGTTTACATCGTCCGTTTTTTGTGTGTGCATGTGTAGGTCTGTGTGTATCTACTTCATCCATCAGTCCACAGTGTTGTGGTCAGTGTGGCACGGTTGTGTATTGCCTGGTGATGATGAGAAGCTGGATGTTGTTATCAGTTATGTCTGTCAGATTCTGGGCAGAGCTCCATATCACCTCCCTCTGACCCACTGGGACGCTGTTCTTGATCACGCCCCATCGATAGCCGGGACTTGATGAAATAATCATACCAGGTATTGTCACCTGCACTTCTCAAGGTCAAGTGTAGCTCATAAAAGAGAAGGCTAATGTGCAATAAGATGCCAATTTAGTACATTTGTATGTGATCTGAATGTGGAAGTGCTGCATATTCAAACTCAAGCTTAGGCAGCGCTTGACACACAGTTTAGATGCTTGTTGATGTTTTTAAAAAAGCCACTGGGAGATTAATATGATCATGGATGTGATGAGAGCAAAAGCAGCCCATGGATATTTAATGAGCTTGCTTTCAAATGAGTTATTCATAACAGGTACATCTTGGGGGAGGATGAGAGACACAGAGGCAATTGACAAGCAGCAGGGTTTCATTGTTAGATGGAGGACATAAATATGAATAACCTTGTATTATGTACAGTAACAACACTTTTATCATTTATATACATAAGTCAGGTAATGTAAGTGGATAGGACATCCTCCTTTGTATGTATGTGATAGCTGGGTAATTCTGATCAGGCTCAGAGTGAGGGAGGCTATTTTTAACTCAGACAGCAGAGTGTTATGGTGCAGTGAGATGAATGAAAAACTTTGTGTGGGTGGCATAGTAGTGTGCAGGTAAAATCCCCCCTTTTAATCTTAGACTCTAATTTATACTTAACTGAAATGGATATGTGGCACTGGAGAATGATTCTGTTGTGTATGTCTAAATGTACTGTATTCATCCAACATCCAAAAATTAATTTATAAAACTTTTCCTTGCATTGTTGTATGTTTTTCATCAGTATTTAATTTCAGTTAGCTGTAGCTATCAGTGTCACTGTCCTTCAAAGCCAAAATCCAGTAACAACATATTAAAACCCAAATCGTACTTGCTGTACTTATTATTTTTTTATGTATATAAATGATATTAATTAATTATGTATATTATCTTTTAGGCCATATAAACGTATGGTTTCAAAGAAAACAGCTAAATACAGTCTAAGCAAGAGAGACAAATTTAGCTAAACTAGCTGGTGAGATAGCAAAAAGTACCTTACCCCCTACCTGTTTCCTGTAATTGAAATGTGTCAATTTTGATGAACTAAATCTGGTCATAGAGAATACAAATGGCTGAACTGGTCCTACTAAAGGTTGGCTAAAAAATTCATGATTTGGTGAGGTTAAGCTACTTTCAAATCCCATTTTAAATGTATTACATCTAAGTGTATAAATTATATAGATTTCAAGATAGAGGGTAAGCTTAAAGAACACATTGTATGTGCTGATGCTGTGTTTTTCCTGCCTTAGCTTTTCCTAAAGGCATAGTGCAGTTTTTAGGTCGTATGTATAGTCTATATCAATGAGTTTCTTGTTGTATAAAAATACATTTTGCATCCTATCCACCCTTTTTTATCGTTTTGTTTTCAATTTCAGCTTGTCTGGTGTGACTGTTCTCTACCATTTGTAGGGCATTGTAAACACTTTGGTCTCTATAGCAGTAGCGTGCAAGTATTACCTTTCAGAAGTCAGCTTTTAACTACCGCAGCAATTATTTATGATCTGTTTTCATATAGTATATAACAAGATGAGTGTGTGTGTGTGTGTGTGTGTGTGGTAGTGTGCACCAATGCACTTAACTCAGGAGTGTGTAGGGTAGTAAGTGTTTGTGTTTTGGTCTGTGTGAGTCTGAGTTGATCTGTTGCAAACACATATCAGAAACATACCGGGACCTGGTGTTCTTTAATATTTCCCCCAGTGTTTCTCACACAAGGATGATTACAACAAATCTGCAGGCGAGCAGCTGAGAGAAAGCTAAGGATAGAAGAGCTGCTGGTATGTGATTGTATGAAAGACAGTTTGTGTCCTTTGGCATCCTTTCTCAAAAAAAGGGGAAGTGTCCATAATTTTGATGCCTGCTCATTTTATGGAGCACAGCCTTAACATTCATTATTTCATGAAATCAACTGAGATTCCTGTGTTGATCAGAGCTTAACACTTTAGTCTGTGTGGGTGTGTTTGCACATTTGTAAGTTGCACATCAGATGCTCAACTCCCAAAGTTAATCATTTCTTTCAAGAGGAAGGGCAATGCAAGGCAAATTAAGTCCTTAAGATGCTGTGAAGCCACCGCTTCTCCTACACCTGTCATTTTTAAAGTGTGAATACCAAATGAACAAAGTTGAGTTTCAGTGTTTGTGTGTCGCTGAAGTGTTAATGTCTGTGTCTCTGCAGGGTTCGGCCGACTCCTACACCAGCCGTCCATCAGACTCCGATGTGTCCCTTGAGGAGGATAAGGAGGCAGTGCGCAGAGAGGCAGAGCGACAGGCTCAGGCACAGCTCGACAAAGCCAAGGTTGGTATCCAAAGTTCAGCAGCACTAAGGTCCCTTTGAGAAGAGGGGCCTGTGTGTGTGTGTGTGTGTGTGTGTGTGTGTGTGTGTGTGTGTGTGTGTGTGTGTGTGTGTGTGTGTGTGTTGTGCTCTCTTTGAGGTTTAAATCTGTGTAAAAGAAGCATATCAATGCACCCGAAAAGTCAAGGAAGAAGAAGACTGCAAGACAGCGAACATAATTGTAAATGATTTAAAATCAGATTAAAAATCAATTAAAAGTTGTATTGCCTATAAATAACAGGATACAATAATAATAATAATAATAATAATAATAATAATACATTTTATTTAGAAGTGCCTGTCAAAACACACAAGGTCACCTTACATTAGATAAAAACTATAACCATGTTTCCATCCACACGTTTTTATGCGAATTAAGTAATATTGAATGAAAAATGCCTTATGGAAACAGTAAAATTAGATTGAATTTCATGAATTTTGACACAAAGTGTGTACGTTTGATCGTATCGGATAACGGCTTATGCGATGATGGAAACATTAACGTTTGCCGAATTAATTATGAGTTGCGATTCTGTTTTAGGTAATTTTATGGTTGCAACCATAGAAGAAGTTTTAGGTCGTTTCTGCTTTCTTTGCAGACACGGCGAGTGTCAACAAAGACAGATATAAGTGGACTACCGAGGAGACAAGACTTTTTGAATGTAATTTACAAGTGAAATATAACGGCTAACAATCTAACAAATGCCATGATTTATCTGCATTATCATAGCGATGTTTTGATAGCGTTGTCTTATTATAGCTTGATATGTCGCTATCAGCTGGCACATAAGTACTTTTACAGCTTGTTCAATATTAATAATTTGTAGGTAGACGGCGCAATCCATTTTGGCTGGCAAACCTTGTTCGCAAATGTTAGCTTTAATGTTGTGCGATTTAGTGCGAAAATGAATGGAAACAGTTAAAAATGTGTTAAAAATCTATTCGATATACCGATTTGACCACAACACAGCATGTGACGTCATTATGCACAGGTTTTTTTATTCGCTTAAAAGCCGCTAGATGGAAACACACATTCATTGGCTTTATCCGCATTAATGTTTTTGCCGAACTTCATTAATTTTAATGACAAGTATATGGAAACATAGCTAATGTGGTGTGGTTAGAACAACTGAAACAAACTTTTGTTTATTTGCAAGACAACTCCACAGGACACCTTTAAGACAAGGTTTTAGGGTTAAAGTTAGAATTATTTTTAGGTTAACTCAGGGTAAAGGAGGTTAGTCATGTCGTCCCTCATTTTGACTATTGCTTGACTACCTGGTATCTTGTTTGTCCCACAACACTTGCAACCATGGAAAGTCTCTATAAAAATTAAAAACACTTGATAAAAAACCGCTATCCCACCACTATTGTCATGTTATAAAAAAACATAGACTATTGGATTTTCGAAACATGATCAGTTTGAAAATGGCCTGTTTGATATACAAGGTTCTACATTCCCTCGCTCCTCCACCATTGAAGGACTTTATCAAATCTAAAGAAAATTTGCAGAGGACCACTCGAGCCTCTGCTAGAGGAGACCTGATAATACCCCACAGGCGTACCACCTTCGGTCAGACCGTTCTGTCTGTCCGAGGTGGGAACCTGTGGAATAGTCTTCCTCTAACATTGAGAGAATGCCCTACATATAGCTCGTTTAAAGTTCAGTTGAAAAAATGGCTATGGGCAAACCAAAGTTGCACACATTAGTGGGTATGTTGTATCTTTTTATGAATTTCTTTAATTTGTAATGTGTATATGGATTTTTGAAGTTGAATGAATTTTTAAGTCATATGTGAATATTGTATATAGGGCTTTTGTTAATTTATTGATAAACGATGTACTTACTGTAGATGTAAATTTTATTATGCAATGTTCTGTGACCTGTGTGATCTTAGCCCGTGGTACTACGGATGGAAATTAGCCCTTGGCTACAATCCGGCATGTTTACATGCATGTATTCCATGTTTGTTCATTAATAACATGCACTGTCCCAATCAAATAAATAAATAAATAAAAATAAAAGTTGTAATGGTTAGGTAGAGGAGCAAGAACATGTGTTATGTCAATGAGGGTCCCCACAAGTATAGAATTGTGTTTCTGCAGAGATGCAAAAGGGTTTGTTATGCTTGAATGAATTATGTCCGGTATCACTCAAATGATAATGTAAACTACATTGGTTGGTTTGTTTTTGGAAGATGAAAAGCTGTGTCTGCTTTCTTTTGGTCTCATTTCTTCAGCTTACATGTTTATTCTTTTTTTATATTGGCAGAAAAATTGGCTATCATGTTCTCTTTCTGGCAAAGGTTTTTTTTTATCTTGTTAAAGGGGTTTGTTTGGGTAATTTTTCCTTATCTGAAGCGAGGGTCGAAAAAGAGTGTTGTATGCTGCTTAGACTGTAAATCCCCTTGAGGCAAATTTGTGATATTGGGCTATATAAATAAAATTTACTTTGATTTTAGTGGGGAGCAGTGGGATAAACCCACTTAGAACACCACTCTTGTCAAATTTCTGTATAAAGTTGGTGTAATTTTGACTTGGAGCAAAGTTTTCTTATTTCTGACCTTCCCAGCTCATCTCGCCCATGCTCCGACATTAAAACCATAGTGGTTAATCGCATGTTGTTTTACTATTCCTGAGGTGAGATTAGTGGGAAATGCTGCAGTACGGACTAGGTGACTATGAGAGAAGCAGTAGCCGATTTCAGCTTGTTTCTAAGACAAAGAAAAGGCTGTAAAGGGGTTGCTGATGTGAGAGGTTAGGGGCCTCAGAGGGCTCAGAGTCACTGTTTATCAGAGCCTGCTCTGCTCTGGGCCACAATTAGCAGCATATAAACAAACACACACACAGCAGAGCAGGCTTGCCTTTGCGCGACAGGAATTGGAATCAGCGCTCGCTTCCACAGAATCCCTCAAATTGCTGGCTCCAATAAGATTTATGCCTTTGCTCTATGAAGTAATTCAACTATCTTCTGTGCACATTTTGTTCTCTTCCTGTTGTACAGCTCATCGGATAGCTTCTATTTTTGCATATTAATTCAAGCAAGTGTCTGAAAAATTGGTTTATTGTCTTTCACTGAGTGTTTAGTGTCTATAACAGCTAGCGCGCTCATTAGATGTAAGCACGGAGCTTTTGGCTATCCCTCCATTCTAGCAGACACTTTCCTCCTGCACCGTGTCTGGAAGTAGCTCATAGCTGGCAAAGACAGATCATTCCAGCAGATCTATGTTGGTGTTTTTCCAGAGAGTCACCCTCTCTGGCTCACTAATTAAAAAGATAAGTTGGCTTTATAGATGACCTGGCATAGATTACCCCTGCTGGCATTTTACATGACAGATGAGTAGTAAAAAATAGCCTCTCAGTGGTCTGGCCACCAGAGAGAGAGCAAGCTGGGGTCAGAGGAAGTGCAGACTCTCTGACTGTGAGCCTTTATAGGCAGTAATTCACAATGACTTCCCTAACATACCACAGATATTCGTAAGGAGTGGGGATAGAGTTGATGCCTGTAATGTTACCCTTACATGTTTCTTCCCATAGCATTATATGTATTTGCATTTACTACACACATACTAAACAGCCTCTGCTACCTCTAATTGACCATAAACAACACTTAATCAATTTTGCAAAATAAATAAGTAATACTACTAGTCTGTGAAAACTAGATAATCGGAGGATATCTCGAGTTAGAGCTGGAGACTCTAAATTTTCAATGAAAAGATCGTTGAAGGTGCCTGGCTTTATAATTATTATGAAAGCTGCTATAATCAATATATTTTTTAATAACAATGGATGAAACAACTATTTGAACCCTCAGATAATCATCCACTTTGCAGTTCCTCTCAGCTCTACTATTACTAATGTTTCAAATGTTGTGTTTACAGGTTGTTTCCGCTGCCTCCAAATGGCCAGTTAGAGTCAGTTAATGCAGGTTTAAATGTTGTGACTAATGAGTGTTTCCTCTATTTTCTGTTGGTTATAGATTAGGTAGTGGGTCAGATCATAGTCAGAATTGATTACTCTAACTTTGTCTCTTAAGAAGCTTTGGATACAACGGATGCAATATACTGTAGAATCTGACTTGTTGAATTAGTACACACACACACACACACACACACACACACACACACTACACTTAATGTAGATAAAACATCATAGAAAACAAATAATCATAATAATAATAAGAAAAAGCATAATCTCACTCCAGGCAAAACACAAACAATACCTGGTAGCTGCAATGTATTCAGGGATGAGTACACTGAGAGTAATGCTCTCTTTTGCAGAAAAACCCTGATCACATTCACACCTGGGAACATCCCAGTACAACCACATTTGATTTGCTGGCCACTGAGCAGCTCCACTGGAGCGGTTGGTGTTAAGGGCCTTGCTCAAGGGCACCCCAGTGGTGGTATTGAGGAAGGGTGAAGCGCTAATTACACCTATTATTACTTACTGTGCATATTTACAATATACTTAAGCAACCTTGGATAATTATAGAAATATATTCCCACACTAAATTAGTGAAGGTTATGGCTCCCTTCATATCATATAATACATTTTACATACTCTCAGTACAGCCTGAGGCCAGTGCACGTAGCTGAAGAGAATTCATTTCAAATCGATACACAACATTCAAGGTGAAGCAATGTGGGGATCTGGATTGATAGCATGAGACTCTGTGCGTGCTGCTAATGGAGAGGCATGTGGCATGTTACATGGCAAATAAGCCCCCGCAAGGGCAAGTGTTCACTCAATAAGTGTAAGCACAGAGAGGACTGAGAGGTTTTATCTATGGAAATATTCATGGTGTGATGTGATACTGTGACGAGCGTCATGCGGTGTTAATTGGCTGTGGTCCATCCATAGTGCTGCCTCCCAGGGTTCCCAGTTACAGATAGGGCTTCTCTTGAGCTGGTTATCTCTATCTTATCCTTACTCTGCTTCTTATCTCCATGAATGTGTGTGTCCTCTCACTTCCTTTCCTCTGTTTTGTTTTGCACTACATCGTCTTCTGTCCTTCTGTCCACCTCCTTTCCTATTCTTTTCTTTTTCCCCTCCTCCCACGCATCTTATCCATTCTCTTACCCTCCGACTGTCCTTCTCCCTCCCTCACTGCAGTCAATATGGTATCCATAATGAAGGCCTGTGTTATGTAAGAAGCGACAGAACAGTATGGACTCGTTCAGGAGATGTAGAGATACTCTACAGCCGTGTAAATGTGCCTTCATGGACAAATCCCGCAGTCACCTGTGATACAAGGTGGCATATTAGGATATGTATGTGTGCGTGATTTCCTACAGGTCCATAAATGTCATTAAGCCTATAGAAAGCTTTACCTGACAGGCGGCCATGATGGATAAAGGCGAGCAGAGCAGCTGGGAGGGAGGAAAGAGGCAGCGGTCCATGAGACCCATACATCCGCGTATACTAATGGACCTCATACCTTCATGCAACCATGTGACTCAATGCATGCAAACGCAAAGGACACTTTGTCCTCTACGGGTCCTGGCGCTGCACATTGAATTGGATGATTTCCTCTGGAGATGTAACAAGTACACACACACACACACACACACACACACACACACACACACACACACGGTTTACAACCATCACTTCATGGAATATTTACATTGCTGTCTGCATGAGGAAAATGATTCACTAATGCATTATTTCCATAATCCCTCATAGTTCATCACAGTCACTTCACACCTGTTGTATATCAATGAGGCAGTAGTGGACAGTGTTGATGAAATGAGTGCGCTTGTCGTCAATAAAAGTAATGAATTACTCTTATAGTACTGAGCTTGACTGAGCATTGCTGCCTGTTTGAATGATCTCAAGTAGCATTCGGGTCCAAGCAAATCTAATCAGTCATTGTTGAAGGTCAATGGGAAAGTGCTGCATGAACAATATTAATCTTTAAAACGAGTAATTTCATCTCATTGAGTATTTAAATCTGCAATAACTGATTTTTAGTGGCCACTTGGGCCCAGCAGAAACATTCCAATTCCTATAAACTTATTAGCAACAGTTGCTTATTTACACATCCAGGAGATAAATAGCCACATTAGCAATTGGAGCCATGTTGGTGTCTACCTGATGAATGCAAGCCCAATATTCACTCTTTTTTTGGTCTCAACCACTTGTGCTGGCTAACAGTAATGATCATTTCGGTGTGCAGACCCGCCACTCCGCCAAAAACATCTCCTGTAAATGCACAGTAGGGAGCAGATTTTATTTTTTATTAATTATGTATTTCCTTTAAATTTTTTATATTTATAAACAAACGATTGTCTCTTCAATCGTTGATAGTCGATCTGGTGGCCAATCTGCACAAGTCTACTCTGCATATGTTAATAGTCGACTGTAGGCTAGAAAAACATTTAAAAGTGTTAATGTTTTCCAGGTTTTTTGCAGCTTCAAAATGTAGGAAGATAATTTTCACTTGCTTCTATTCCAAATCAACTTGAGTTTCTTTAATTAAGTTACACAGAACTTGTTACTAATATAAATGTGTAGATCTGTGTTGCTTTGTACTTTATTTGCACTGAATTGAAACTCAACCTATTGGAACATTTTATTTTTAGGTTTCTATGGGAAGATCAGATTTCAGGAATAAAACCAGCTACAGCATGCCAGATTTGAGTGCACTTTGAAAGATTTTTTCAGCATCAAAGCTCTGATCTAGTGGGTTCAATTTGGCTTCCAGCTGAGTATTACACACCCTTCCCCTCATCCTGCTCTCTTTCATCTGCAGGTAAATATTCAGCGTGTGAGTCTATGCTGAGAGATTACTCTAAGCTACATCCATTCCCTGTGCATTCATTTTGGCTTTTCAGTTGACTTCTGTCATGCTTGTCAGTCACACAGTCAAAGGCAGAACAAATGTAATCTGGTTGAGGGCATGACCGTGTTGCCAACTGTTGCTGCCATTGCTGCCAGGCTGGCTCCAAGATTATGTCTAAAAGCATTTTATGTAATTCTTAAAGCGTTGTGTGTCTTAACATGGGAATATTCTACTCTTGCAGAGACGTAGATTCAGAGGGTTTGTCTGAGTATATGGTTTTCATAACGTGACCTTATTAAAACTTACTCAAATCCCTTTCTGTAAAAAAATGAATGCATCACTATGGGCTGAGGAGATTTGCTTTTGCTTTGTGCAAAAATATCTGTGGACAGAAAGAAAGTTGCTCTCTCATATGTGGACAGTAGTGTTGGTGGTTATATCACGGCTTGCAGGAATACAGGAAACATTTCATTAGCTGTACGCATTATCTCAATGGACTTTTTGTCCCAAAGAGGAAGGTCAGCACTGATCCGATAGGAAGGCCAGTATTGATTCAGCCATTGTAAAGATTGTGGGATTGATTTATGAACCATTTACACGAGTGCTGTTTGTGCCAACGCAAGACAAGAGCACTGTTTCACTATTAGTGTTGAAGTGGTAATTGCTGCAGACGCTAACATGTTGCATCACTCTGAATTGTGAAGTGTTTTAGCCTGTAAAAGAGAAACAGTGCAGCAGTCAAATCCTTCATGGAGAGATACTAAGTCTGGATGAGTCAGAGCCTACTTGTATCTCTCACCCAGGTTTATTTTTACACTTCACACAAAGAGAAGAATCACAGCTCACCAACAGTGCATAAAAAGATCAACATTTAAACATGTTCAGGACTACATTTTCATTTATCTCCCTCCTTTTTTTCTTCCCGGCAGACCAAACCAGTTGCATTTGCTGTTCGCACAAATGTCAACTACAGCCCATGTCATGATGATGATGTCCCCGTGCCAGGCATGGCCATCTCCTTTGAGGCTAAAGACTTCCTCCATGTCAAAGAGGTGAGTGGTTAACATTTTAATCAAGACAGTGATGCTAAGGGAAATAAGGAGGATGCTCAAGGTAACTGTCCCCGCTTATTCTGTGTAGAAATTCAACAACGACTGGTGGATAGGACGCCTGGTGAAGGAAGGCTGTGAAATCGGGTTCATCCCCAGTCCAGTGAAGCTTGAAAACACTCGTATCCTCCAGGAGCAGAGAGCCAAACAGGGAAAGTTCCATTCCAGGTAAAATCCCTCATCTGCGCCAAAGTTCTGTCACGGTTGGAAGGTTGTCTCAAATTATTGTAGACTTCTTAAGAGTTGTTTATCTGACGTGTGGAACACTTTTTCTCTTTTCAGTAAATTGGGAGCCAACTCATCTTCTAGTTTAGGTGAAGTGGTTCCTAACTCACGGAAATCTACTCCTCCTTCGTCTGGTGAGTAGCTTGATAGGCAAATGTAACACTATTATACTTGAGTCTTTTAAAACAACTTTTAACCATTGAATTCAAGTTAAAGGTAAGATGTGTTACCTAGATTTTTCATACGTTGTGTTTTTACCTGCAATAAAGTTGACTGTCAGTTATGTTTTAATAATAATAATAATTAATAAAATTGTACTTTTATATGTTTCATTTGCTGTCAATGTGTCGTAGCGTACATTTTGTGCTACTGTCAATGAGAAATGTACCCCTTTACCTGTGACCTCTTGTGTTCATCTGATGGCGATGGTGGTCTTGTCTGTCTGTGTGCGTAGCCATTGACATAGACGCCACAGACTTAGACCCCGAGGACAATGAGCTTCCAGTCAACCTGCGCTCCCCTAAAGCCAGTCCAAACACTGTCATGTCACCCCTAGCAAAAGAGAAACGAATGCCCTTCTTTAAGAAGGTAAACTCTGGACTACCAAACCCTCTCTTCTTCTTCTATCCGCCCGCACATCTCTTGACTAAATGCCTGTGGCTGCTTGGCCTCACTCAGTGCCAGTCCTGTTTGTCTACAACACCATCCTCGTCCCTCGGCGTGCACCCGTCCGTTAGCATGCATGCCTGTTCTTAACCTCTCTCTTTCTCCTCTTCCGTCTCACCACAGCTAAGCAGAAGCAGAAGTCGGTAAGTCGTGGCGTGCAGTGCACCAGCTCAGCAGGGTCTGGGGATTACCTCTGTGGTCTGAACTGTAAAAACCCTTTTTAGAGATTCAGCCCTGTACTGATCTCTCACCCTACTCACTGCTCCTGCAAACCTCTGTGTTGTGTTTGCTTGTGTGTTTGTAACTTGTGATCCTGATTTAGTGAGAGCTCAGTGTGAACAGCTTTTAAATAAGCTAGGGAATATCTCAGTTTAAAGGAATAGTTCAACATTGTGAGTAAATATGCCTATTAGCTTGAGATGTGTTGATTCATGTGTTCATATGTGTTCATGTCATCAATATATACATACCAGCACCTCTAAAGCTCGCTAGCTAACATAATATATCTTGTTTGTTTAAAATATCTTGTTTGAATAAGCGTATTTTCCAAAATGTGAACTATTCTTTTAATTTCTTTTGGTTGTCACCATGTAACAGACAGATTCATTGTGAGTAACATCTATTATCAGGTGTGATGTTTTGCATTTGAAATGCTTTTCGCTAAAGAAAAATCCATTGAAATAAATATATATGCAATATGCTAAATTTTTATAAAATCAAAACAAATCTGGTAACACATCTAAAAACTAAAATCCAATTAAGTCAATTTCATTTTGTAAAACGCTAATACATATAGGTTTCCCATGACCATGCTGACGTTAACCAAGTAATGCACAGTTGAACTTAGGCTACCAGAAGTATTTGTGCGGAACCACATTGTCCATTAATACCCTCATGTTAGTCAGCATTAGTGTGCATCAGTTTCCACAACGTCCCAAGGGAAGAACTATGACGACAGCAAATGTCAGACAGAAAGAAAATGTTTAAAAGTGGAGAGGTGCAGGAGGAAGAACAAACATTGATAACACAGACTGAGAGAGCAGCTTGAACATTAGGACAAATAGAGGAGAAAATGATTAAAAACAAAATACTGTGTGGTGAATTTGATAGTCAACAGTCCTTTAAGTAGTCAATCCTCTCTGCTTCCCAGCTGTCTGCTCTCCAACAGAGCTTCAGCTTAGATCATGCACTGTTATTGCACTCCAGTGTGCTGACATATCCAAACATTCAGATGCCTGGGACTCACAACAGCATCAAGGCAAGGCAAGTTTATTTATATAGCACATTTCAGCAACAAGGCCAATCAATGTGCTCTCTATAAAACAACAAAAGCATCGAGACACAGTATACGATACCAGTTGAACTCATTGGAACCAATTTTATTTAAGGTCATATGCAAGGGATTTCTGTGGCACTAAAACGGGAGCAGATAGCAGAAACTTCTACATTTTGTATTGACATTGGCCAAACATTTTTTTTACCAATTACATCATGGCTGATGCCCCAATACCAATCAGACTAATCTGAACGGTACAGCCCTAATTCTGTCGATCAACTGACTGATTATTCGACTATGATGTTGATTTAAAAACTGAGGCTGTTAAACAGACTGAGTTCCCACTTCGTCCCAACAGCAGTGAGCAAGTTTTTCTACCTGTTTCCTATTTTCTTCCACGTTTTTCAGTTGTAGCTTCTGTTGATCTACTGTGGCTTTTTCTCCCTGTCCGACTAACTTTTCCTATCACAGTTTTCCTTTTTATTCTAGACATCAGAACCATGAAATGAGAGGATTTATCTAAAGATTGTAATCCCTCACAATATATTGTAGTTTACTTTAAGCTGCTTTCAAGTATCGACAACCTTATGACCTTAAATTTTGTGAGCTGCCAAATCTATTATATATTGAAAGCTTGTGTTTTGTCGGGCCAGCTGGGACGTCCCATTTCATGGTTCACAATGTTCCAGTGCTTTTAAATCTAGTCTAGGTCATTGTTCCAAATCCCTCAAGTGATTTGTGATGTTGAGTGTTTACTTTGTCTCCATAAATGTGTGCAACTGTTTTTCTCCTTCTCTCTTAAGGCGGAACACATTCCTCCGTACGACGTTGTGCCTTCCATGCGGCCCGTGGTTCTGGTTGGACCGTCACTGAAAGGCTACGAGGTGTGTCAGAACTTTTCAAACACAACATGGCCTTTGTTGGGAAATTATCAGCAAAATATGTGTCCCCTTTCAACAGTTTTCTCTTAATATCTCCCTTAATTTCCGGTCCACAGGTGACAGACATGATGCAAAAAGCACTGTTTGACTTTTTGAAACACAGATTCGAAGGAAGGTAAGTTCCCTATGACCTTTTAAAACAATACAAGCTCATCCTGCTTCCTTCCTCATTCCTCATCTCTCTCTCCAACTCTATAGGCTGGTATTTATCTGTCCCCTGAGGTTAGCAGAGGGAGTGTGTAACAAGTTTGTTTGGCCTGGAGATGTGTGCTGCTGCTTTAAATAGGCCCTCTCCATGTCCTTAATAGGCCATAGTGGGCCCAGAGCAGGATTCTCCTTACTCAATGTTGAGTCCATCCGCCCCTCCGAAGCAGAGAGGCCGTGAAGTTACACAACACTTAGATCCACTCAGACCACCAGCAGCTGCAGTGAATGCTGTTAATTCCCTTTTGAGTCCTGTTTTTTCAAACATGCTTTAACAAACAAAGGATAACTAGAACCATTTGGTTCTTAAAATGCCATTAGAGATTTGATGTATTAAGTGTGATTTATGCTTCTGCGTTAAATGTACGCCGTGGTTACGTCTGTAGGTGCGTGGATGCACGGACCCTACACCGTAGCCTGACGTGCACTTCTTGAAAAATGTAACTACACGTTACGGCGACGCACGTTGCTCGGCTGTGGCTTGGTAGCGTTGTATTCCCCCCTACTAATTTCCTGGTTCTCCTTCTCCATAAACAACATGAAAGAAAGGAGAGGGTTGACTTTTCTTGCTCCAGATTTCCCACCATGGTCAGAAAGCACAGGGAGACACTTTGTTTCTCTCACTCTAGTACGGTGGCCAAGACGGTTCAACACAAATACAAAAGCCACAACACAAATACAAAAGCTACAACACAAACGCTAAAGCTACAACACAAATGCAAAAGCCACAACACAAACGCAAAAGCCACAACACAAACGCAAAAGCCACAACACAAACGCAAAAGCCACAACACAAACGCAAAAGCTACAACACAAACGCAAAAGCCACAACACAAATACAAAAGCCACAACACAAACGCAAAAGCTACAACACAAACGCAAAAGCCACAACACAAATACAAAAGCCACAAAACAAACGCAAAAGCTACAACACAAATACAAAAGCCACAACGGAAGTGAGTGTGTTGTTGACAAACGGAGCCGGCGGATGAGGCCCGTTTCAGAAAGCAGGTTTAGTGAAAACTCTGAGTTTGTTATCCCTGAGATGAGGGAAACTCTGGGTTTTCCGTTTCAGAAAGGGAGGTTATTTAAACCTTAGAAAGAGGGGTTACTCCAGCCCTCAGAGTTCAGGGTTAGACTCAGAGTTTGTTAAACCTCCTTCCTGAAACGGGCCAGGAAAGTTCTGTTGTCATTCACTTCAGTTGTCACTCATTTCCATTATCGCTTATGTTGTGTTGGGGCTTTTGTATTTGTGTTGTGGTTTTTATATTTGTGTTGTAGCTTTTGCATTTGTGTTGTGGCTTTTGCATTTCTGTTGTAGCTTTTGCGTTTGTGTTGTAGCTTTTGCATTTGTGTTGTGGCTTTTGCGTTTGTGTTGTAGCTTTTGCATTTGTGTTGTGGCTTTTGCATTTGTGTTGTAGCTTTTGCGTTTGTGTTGTAGCTTTTGCGTTTGTGTAGTACTCTAGACTCTAGAGTCGGCACTCGCTCCGAAGCTAATCGCCGTCACTCTCTCACTCGCTTTACCACACACTCCCCACGCACACTCACATGCCGGCCCTGCTATTCTCTTAAAGAGATCAACACACACACCAACGCACAAGTTTAAACTTCAGGCCACTTATGTAGGCTATGGTGAAAGCTCTGCGTGAAGCCTTTGTAGAACCATAAATCACGCTTTTTAGAGTGCACTCTTAGTTTGAAATAACAGGAGTAGTTGTACAGTAGATTGGTGTGTAGGGAAGCCTTCCAGCATGCACTTGGGCAACAGCCCCATGAACATAAAGTCTAATTTTATTTATAAGTCTTTATGTGTCTTTTGTCTTTTGTTGTGCTCGATCGTTTTTGCACACTTCCATTATTGTTATACAAATAGTTATTATTGTTATACAAATAGTTATTGTAAGTGAGTATGTTTAGACCGTAAGTAATGTGTGCACAATTAGTGAGGTTTTCCCTCATGTAAGTAGATGGTGCAGTTTTAATTATAAGCCTAGTGCTACTAGTAGTAAACATTATGTTTGTTCTCTTCCTGTTCTCCATTATTGAGAATTCCTGCTAGCCACAATATCTTACCTTACAAACATTTAACCATGGGCAATTGTTAAATATAATTATAAGTATGTATTGGGTTCACCCTAAGAACTCTCAGTTATGATTCAGCCCACACTTTTTATTTTTTCAAAGATTTTTCATGGGCATTTCTGCCTTTAGTGATAGGACAGCTCAGACATGAAAGGGGAGAGAGAGGGGGAAGACACGCAGGAAAACCGTCACAGGTTAGACTCGAACCCTGGACCTTCTGCATCGAGAAATAAACCTCTATATATGTGCGTATGCTCTACCAACTGAGCTAACCGGCCACAGATTCAGCCCACACTTTAGCAGGTTTGGGTTTAAGGACTTGTTGCTTTGACCACTACCTTCAAAGAACTGTAAAATTCAGGTCAAATAATCAATAAAGAACAGTGATTCCCCCTTTCATCTACACATATATTATTTTGTTTTATCTCTCGGTCTCTGCTCTCTGTCATTTGAATTTGTTTTTTGGCAGCTGTTTGCTTTTATTTTTTTGCTTAATACTCAGCAAGAATACGTGTTTGTCTTTCTACTCTTATGTCAAATCAAGTCCATAATAACTCGTTAACCAAGTATTTTACTTCCGTACGTCCGTTGTTTCAGAATATCAATCACTCGCGTCACGGCGGACATCTCTCTGGCCAAACGCTCAGTCCTGAACAATCCCAGCAAGCACGCCATCATCGAACGCTCAAACACACGCTCAAACTTGGGTACGTATGTGCTAGAAATCACTGCAATGCCTGGGAACATCTGGTGTTTTGATTTATAATGTTTTCAAGGAGACCAGCTTATGTGGAAAAGGAAGGAAATGATTAAAGCAACTCTTGACAATTGTAATGATAACTCTCGACGGCCAAGAGTGGCCTTGGCCAGTTTTATTTTGTTAGGAATGAAAGATAAAAAGTTCCAAGAGCTGCTCTGATTTGACTGAGGTTGATCTGAGTTCAGATGTGATTAGAATGAAACAGATTCCTGAGTCAATCTGAGGGGATAATCTTTCTATCTACAAAAGCATCAGTCAGCGGCTGCAGCAGAGGACGAAGTCCCAGGAGAAATCTATGCTGGAAGCAAGAAGTGTATTTTATTACATTTTTTATGTGATAACACAGAGCCACCACACTAACAACTTGATGATTTGACCTCAGTCTTTTTCAACAGTGTGCTGTTGTCCCAGATAAAAAAAAAAAAAACTCTAAAGGAGCTTTAAGGCAACAGCTCCTCCACATCTGATCATGATACATTAGGGCAGAGCCACATTAAGAGCAAAAGCTTCTCTCCATATTTAACCCAAAGCTTTTTCGTTTAAAGTAGCTGTACTCGATATTCAGAAGATTAATATAGCAGTAAACAAATATTTTTTCTATGTAAAGATATAGTGGAGTAACGGGCGTCCTGAGCAGAGGATGAAGTCACACTTCCTCAGTGTGTGTTGTAATCTGAGCTTGTCTGTTCTTTGTTTTGATAGCCGCTCCGCACGCCCCTGCATGTTAGTGCATGCGAGTGACTTGTGCATCGGTATCTGCAGCTGAAGGACGTGACAAATTTGACTAGTTGACCACTTTTTTTTTCTAAATATCCAATACAGACCCTTAAAGCGAGTACTACTTGGAGTCTATTTAGTCAGTTACTTAAAATATCCATCTTAACAAGCCATTTAATGCTCTACAGAGCCTGAAATCCCCAAAAGAAATCTGCCAAAAGATCAGGATTTGTATGTTTCTGATGCAAATGAACATTTACATGAAATGTTGGGAATCAAAAGCGACATTTTCTTAATGTGAGTGAAGCTTTCCTTTCTTCAAGATACATTAAATGATCTTGCATCTCTGGCGTATTTTAGCAGGAAAATTAGAATTTGTGACTCAGCCGTAGTCTGAATGAGCTGTTAGGTTGGAATGTTTTCATGTTATCAGTTTACTTTAGACTTTGTCGTGACTGGAAGTCATGAAGCTTGGCCATGATTCTTCTTAGATTGGGAATAGTGCCCTGCTGATATTTGTAGAATAGTTGTTGCAGTCACGATTTCATCTGTTCGAGTGGGGGTTGTGTGATGTAACAGTTGGTATTTGTTAGAGGTAATAGAACATTGCTCACTTTTCCTCTCAGAGCTATTAGTCTCTAAGCCTGGTCCCAAAAGTCATGATGTCTTTTGAATATTTAAGTTTCTATGAAACAGAAAGAAACGAGCCAAGCAAAAAGTCAAGAAATTCAAACCATATCTAGCAAGTAGGTAAAGGGCTTCACAAAAAAACATTAAATATCAAACTGCACAATAGTAATAAAGATAAGAGCATCAAAATAGAATTTATAAAGAAAAAAACATCTGAGTTCTGATTAATGAACTCCAGTTTCCATAAAGAAACAACCTGGAAGTGGCTTGTACTTGTACTTGTGAATAAAGAAATATAGTCAAACTTGTGCATTGACTCTCTCTTTCTTCTTCAGCTGAAGTCCAGAGTGAGATTGAGCGGATTTTTGAACTGGCCCGAACGTTACAGCTGGTAGTTCTGGACGCCGACACCATCAACCACCCGTCACAGCTGGGGAAGACTTCCCTCGCCCCCATCATTGTCTACGTCAAGATCACCTCTCCAAAGGTGAGTTAAATGAACGGGTTTGATGCAGCGACAGAGCCAGTCAGTGCGAGTTAAAAGGAACCGTAGCTGTGATTTTAAATACAGCATGTATACAGCAAATGCGTGAGGGGAGTGAATCATCACTTTGACCTTTAGCGCAAGTAAAAAAGGCTCATGATTCAGTGATCAATAAAAATAAAAACATTTGGGTCACATGATGACACAATGAGAAAAAGCATAGCTAAAGAGGGATGAGATACAAGCTTATAATTAAAGTGGCATCAGTGTGAATCACAGTGAGCTAAAATAATAAAATAATAATAAAAGGGAAAAGACCCTGCCCTGAAGTAGGAGCTGAAAGAGTTACTGGAGCTGTGGCCAGAGGAACTTAATAATCCCCAAACTGGTCTAGTCGGAACAGGAGAAAAAAAGGGTTCTAGGAACATTATGTTCTAGGAACTGCAAAAATCCCTCCGGTCGGAAAGTGGCTATTGATGCATTTTAATGTTGCTGGTGGAGATGGAGCTGGTTTAACTACTTAAGGTACTTTAGTCCAGCGGTTCCTTCCAATGGGTTACAAGATAATCTGAAGGGTCATGATATGATTAATGGGGTTGCAAAAAGGGAAAATCAAAGTTCTGCTTCATAAATCTGTTTTAAATTTTTTGACTTCTCTATTTTTTTTCTTTTTGTAAAATGAATAAATAAAGTATTTGGGCCAACAATTAATTAAATAATACTATGTAAGAAGTTTAGAGAGGAAATGTCTTGTTGGTGGAACTAACAAATGAACTGTGACAATCACCCCCAACTAGACAAAAGCCAAAAACATAGGGAACCACTGTTTTATTTTATTTTTTAAATACATTGTGTTTTATAAAATTATCATATGTTTGTTTGTTTTTTATGTGAAATATTTATCTCAAAAGTAGTGGAGTGAAAAGTACATTTCCCTATGAAATGGTGGAGTAGAAATTAAAAATACTCAGGTAAAGTACAAGAACCTCTAAATTTCTCGTGAGTAAATGTACTTAGTTACTATCCACCACTGCCTGTAAGGGATTTAAATTCAAAGGAAGCTATCTTCTTTGTCTCTGTCTTTTTGTGTAGTATAAAACTTCCATAGACTTGAATATTGTCCACACAAAGCCTAAATTCAGTTTCGGTAAAATAAAACCACCATGACCTTGCCTTATTTGCCCTCAGGTGCTGCAGAGGCTCATCAAGTCCAGAGGCAAGTCTCAGGCCAAACACCTCAATGTCCAGATGGTGGCTGCTGACAAGCTGGCTCAGTGCCCTCCTGTAAGTCTTTACAGTGGTCCCAAATTACCAACCACAAACAACCTGGAGTTTTGTCTTTTAGAGATGGTTTTTGGCTCTAGGTTTTAGTTGCATGTATATGTGAAATCAGATTTTATTTTTTAAGCGTAATCACTCGTGCCAGTTCTATTTCCGCTCTTCTGTAATCTGCTTAGTTATTATTTTAGAAAATGAAGCGAGCACCCCAGGCTTGTGAAAGTGCAGGCTTTATTTAATTCGAATAACAGTCCGTATCTTTATGGAATTACTGTTTAAGACTTTCTCAGAATTAATGCCTAATGCTATTTAGTGTTAAATTCAGTAGGTTGATTCTAAAATAGCTCTGACATTTTGTATATAAAGTTCAGTATGATATCTTTATAGATCATTTTACAGTCCTTGAATCAAAAAAATCCACTACAGGTCTCCTTTCCATTTCCTTTAACCCTGTCTGCAACCTTCTCCCCTTTCTCAGGAGATGTTTGACATCATACTTGATGAGAACCAGCTGGAGGACGCTTGTGAGCATATGGCTGATTACCTGGAGGCCTACTGGAAAAGCACTCACCCCACCAGCTGCAACCCACCCAACACCCTGCTAACGAAGCTGCCCACAGCCACCCTGCCCTCCAGCCCAGCCCCGGTCTCCAGCGTGCAGGTACAAGAGTTGAGGCCACAGGGAGGATGGGGATACCTGTCACAAAGCTGTGCAGATGAATGGGAAAGGACAGGAAGTGACAGGGATAGAAAAGGAGAGAAAAAGAAAACCTGCAATAGATGAGATGAGGTTTAGGGTCCGTTCCATTACCCACACTTACTGTCTTATTACTTCCACATAATGAACAATAAACCGATACAGTCACATTCAGGGGCTGAGAGTTATACAATTATACAGCAATTAAAGCTAGTTAGAAGCACGCAAGTCTACTTTAGTAAAAGAGATATTCCATGATATTATTTTGAATGGATTTTATTTCTCAAAATTATTGATAAAAATATAAGATATTTAATATTTGTGTGTGCATCTGTCTCATCAAGAAGAATAGTTTTTTATTGAGCAATAAACATCTGCTGATTTGCTGCTGTAACTGTGTAGTGTTTGGACATGAAGAAGAATATTCAGACGGAATTCAACATATTATAAACTTTAAATTCCATCTACTGATTATTGTTGCTCCGTTAAACCAGCTTAAAGGTGCATTACTGTCAACAACTGGACCAGTGTGGTGCAGTAAATTGTGGTGAATAGTGGGATACTCGTTGCTCTGAAAACCGCTCCAAAGCAGAATTAGGATAAAGTGTGCAACAAGTGTGGATTAAGTGTATTGTGGGCTGGCAGAGGTAGACGGGAAGTGATTGTGATTACCTGAAACCCTCGATTTCAAATGCAATTAATTTACTTTTCTTACTAGTGAACGTGTCTTTTTTTTTTTTTCAAAAGTGTGTCATGCAGGAAAGTTTGTCATTGTCATGGTATGAGTCTGTATGGTATAACATAACTTTTCATCTTATGTCACATATCTGAGTGGTAAATGCAGTATAATCCCATAACCTCTACCCCTCTCTCCATCCACTGCCATCACAATGGGAAATGTAAGACTGAAAATGTGGAAAATCCTGATATTAATGAGGAGCAGGAGTGGGATTGACGTGTGATTGCTAGTGTGGTGAGTGTGGAGAGACCATCGGATAAATGTTTTTTAGACTTCAGGTGCCAGGAATCCATAAGAGGTCCATCTTTTTCCTGCAAACTGAAAACACCTTAAAGTTTACTTTTAACTTGCCTCCTCCAGGATTCATTAACCTTCAATGGATGGTTCATGAATATTCAAGATGCATATTCCCAGTGGCCCTCATTTATCAACCTAACGTAGAAACCAGCGCAGATATGAGCGCAGAAATCCTCTTACGACAGGCTTCACGTGTGATTCATGAAACGTTCGTATCACACCAATCAGAGCGTAAGAATGGTCGTATATTGATAAATGCAGCGGCTGGAAACGATCGTAATTTAAATATCACGTCCCAATATATTCTCGGTTTTGAGGCCTCGCCCCTATAATTTACAACATGGCGAGACGTAATCTGGCTACGAAGCGCCACTTTTCAGAGGTGGAGATTGAAACCCTGATATCTCAGGTTCATTTGCACTAACGTGTACTATTTGGCAGCCTGAAAACTGGGATTAAAGGCTGAAGAAAGAATGCAGAATGGAAAGAGATCACTGATGCAGTCAACAGTGTTGCCATGGTAAATCGGACTCCAGCTGAAGTTTATTTAATATACAGGCTTATATTGCAATCTCTTAGGCCTACACCTACCTATATTTAAATAAACACACAGTAGCGGAGTTTATGCAGTGTCTTTTATTTTACTCATGTTTTTTTCATCGTTCACTTGTGGCCATCAACGGCACTTTAAAAGAGAAACAAAAACCTGAAGAATAAATAAAAATGTTGTGCATCGTCATGTTTCCTGTATTGAGTATAATTGCCAAACATAACACTATACCTTTTTAAAAGCGAGGAATAATATCCTGTCTCCTTCGTATAGCCCCCAGTTGGGGCTGTGCTGGACACTGCTCTCTGGGCATCGGGTCATCTGGCTCCATCACTACATTTATGGCACCCTGTTTTCCTGCGCGATGTGCAGAACCCCACAGGCTAAAACAATGTTGCAGACTTTTTCTGCCGTGTATAGTAGGGTCCCCCCCCCCCCGCTGATGCAAGACAGAGCCATCTGCCCTTAATCAATCCGATGGAGGGCTCCACCGTGGCCCGTGTGCACTGTTGTACCGGCGCATAAAGGTCTTCTAAAAGAGCGACATCTGCCATTGCTGATAAGTGATCAACTGATGACTTCTCCTGTTAAACTGATTATATGCTGCACCGCAAGTCCACACTGACTCGAAAACTTGCGTACACGAGTTCAGACCAGACGTGAGATTTTTATCGCAGCCTACACTCACGTTGAAATTGATAAATGCCTTGCTTTGCGTAGGAATCGGCGTACGCCCGTCCTACGCCTGTTTTAGGTCGTACGCACGTTTCATAAATGAGGGCCTGTGTGTGTGTGTGTGTGTGTGTGTGTGTGTGTGTGTGTGTGTGTGTGTGTGTGGGTGGGGTGTGTGTTCAAGTGCATATATAAAATATGCACCGGAACAAGGGTGAAGTGAATATTAATCTGCATGAGTTGTGTTTGTGTGTGTTTGCAGTGTATTTTCTTGCTTTCTGTCACCCACCTGACTGACATGTGTTACTGACCTCAGGGCAGCAGTGCAGAGCAGAAAGGAGAGAAAGCATTAGTGGAGAGAAAGGGCTCCAGAGAGGATCACCAACACCATCATCACCATCACCACCACCACCACCAGAGCCAGGACCAGGCTGATGCTGATGCTGATGCTGATGCGGAGGCTGAGGGGGAGGGGCTTGAGGAGGAGAGGCCTCTGAGGACAGAGGCCTCCAGGAGAGCCCAACACATCCACCACCGTTCGTCTTCCACCCGGACTGAGCAACACAACCACCATCACCATCACAGCAGCAGTCGAGGCCGGGGCTTCTCCCGGCAGGAGACTTTGGACTCGGAAACCCCCGAGAGCAGAGAGAGCCGAGAGAGCAAGGACTCTGCTTATATCGAGCCGCACACTCAGCTCCTCCACCAGGAAGAGGAGGAGGATGAGGAGGAGGAGGACGTAGATGAGGAGGAGGATGAGGAGGAGGATCTAGGGGAGGGGCACCCCCAGCAGCAACAGCGTTACGAGCCACTGCCCCACCGGGACCACAACCACCATCACCATCACCACCATCACCGCAGTGGGGCGGATGAGGCCGGCCACAGCACGGGACACCACCGCTCAAAGGAGCGTGAACAGGACCATAACGAACGGAACAAGCAGCGCTCGCACCACCACCGGCCGACACGTGACCACCACCACCACTACTACGACCGGGACAGAGACAGGGACCGAGAAGGGGAGGTGGCTCCTAAAAAGAGGGGTGACGCAGGAGAATGGGCCAGAGACTCCTACATCCACCAGTGACGGACCAAAGCCCCCCTAAAGCTCATTTGGAACTCCTAACCGTTCTGTTCTCCCATCGTGCTGCTATACCCTGAAACCACAGCATCCTATTTATGTACACTTCCTTTGTAAATGCTGTTGCATCTTTTTAAATGGCAGGATTTTGATTACATAGATACAAATATAAATATATAAATATATGTATGTGTGTATCTATGCATAGACGTTGTTTATGTGTGGATATGCATGAATATTCTCAAATATGCATATTTTAAACCTGTGTTTGATAAAGCATGACACGAAAGCAGAATTTTTTTCTGTACTGAGCTGTGCTTTCTGTGATTAGCATTTTGATTTTTTTATTGTTTGTATTACTTTTTCATTTCTCGCTACCACTTGAATAATTTGTTCCATCAGACTACTGCTAGGGTTGACTGCAACGGTTGACTAACCAAGTTAGTTTGATGCTGTATTTGCAGGTCTTTTGTTTAAAAAGAATAGTTTGTCAATTTTAGAAATAAGCTTATTCACTTGTTATTGCTCAGAGTTACCAGTTTATTAGGTACACCTAGCTAACACAAATGCAGTCTAATACAGCAGTCCTGCAATAAAGCCTACCTTCATGAGGGTTATAATGTTCAGTTTGTACTGTTTTATAAAACTTAATCATCATCTTGGAGGCTGCAGTTTGTGGTGCTGTTAGATTGTATTATGTATTGTTCTACTGGCAGGCGTTACTATTATTTTGTCTACCCCATTTATATCTGAGGGTAGTCTAAATAACCGGAACAGGGACTGTTGTATTAGACTGCATTAGGTTTAGCTACCTAATTAACTGCCAACTGAGTCTAGTTGAGAAGATGAATAACTTATATGTGAGGTAAATATGAAGCTGCAGCCGGTTAGCTTAGCTTAGCTGGAAACAGGGAAGTATGAAGGTAAAAAAATCTAAATTAATATCTTATTAACACTTTCTATCTCATTTATTTTGTTTTTTACAAAAATTGAAGTCTAAAAAAACAAGTTGTGGTTTTACGGCAGGGCTTAATTTACTGTAAGCTAACCGGCTGCTAACGCTAGCTGCAGGTTTAGATACGAAAGTGGTATACATTTTCTCATCTAACTCTAAGCAAGAAAGCTAGTAAGCATATTTCCCAAAGTGTCGGACTACTCCTAAATTTTGTGTTCATCATTTATTGCTTAGTTCCTGTTTGAAATTTTGCGTCCATGGTTTTGGGCATTCAGTTTTAACATATTTAAGCCTCCCTCGAGGTGCACCTTAGTCTTGCCTTGCAAGACAAACTAGTTCCACAATAACTTCCTCTCTTACATGCAGTACTGTTCTCTTTGTATGGGTCCAGAAACATTTTATAACATTGATACACCCTTAATTCTGCACTTTTACTGATTCACATTGGTTTCAAGTGAAATTTGATATGACATTGCAACTTTATTGTCGGTCTACCGAAACTCCATTAAGGTTCATCTTTTTTTAAGTCTGACCCCCTTTTTCTAATGAATGTTGTTTAATTCCCACTTTAACTCCAGAATATAAAGGATGTCCATTTTAGGGATATCTTCTTCAATACGTTCAAAAATTAAAAGATGCAAACTATTTAAAAATGTTTACCAGACAAATATAGTTTTGTCTTTTGCCATTTATTCACTCCCCTGACTAACAGGATCTATTTTAAGAGTCAATGACGTTGGATCAAATTTAAACATTTCATGTATTAATTCATGATACTGAAAATCGAAATTGAGCTCACTCGTGCCCCTCTGTTTACAAACCCACCCTTCACTCTGTATGGTTTTGCCCAGCAATTGTAATTATAAAAACAACTCCATTATTTTGCTACATTGGTAGCAATACAGATTTTCTAACAGTGTACATGTGTATGTACATAATGCATAAATATAAAGAATAAAGTTGGCAACAGAGGACTGTCGAGGGGGGAAAAGGATTTGATGTATGCTTTGTCAGAAGACCCAGACAGAGGAGGAGAGCGGTGTCTATAAATAGTCGTCTGAAACTCTGCTGAAAAATTGAGGTAGACTCTCCGGCTTGTCTCCTGAGTCGTCATGACAACATCGACATTAATGACAATACTGAGGGGGATGCATCTAAAATATCTTCTTCACAAACATACGCCTCCAAAATAGACAAACAAGTATTCACAGACATGCAGCTGATGTGATCTCAGAATTGTGATATTGTTAAACACCTTCAGTGCAGTAGTGAAAAGAGCAGCAGTCTACATACAGTGACATGCACAGATTCAGGGAGGTAACGTGCAGTCGGCTGGCATTTCCACACAGATGCGTTTGGATGGACTTTTAAGAGTCTAATGGTATTCCCAGGAAGAGGGATTGAGCTGAGGTCATTGTGAAAGTCTTAAAAATGCTGCATGTTGGGAGAACCGGCCAGATGTTTGTGCACTGTTGGCACAAATCTATAAATTCTGTGCAGTTAGTGGACACCCATAATTCAATTTGCACTGAATAAATTAGTGATGAGTATTGTAATTTGTATTTAAATCAGTGTTTCATAAGTGTAATCCAATAATGTGCAGTTGCTTAATGTATAACGAACATGAAGAGAGAAAAATCTTTTTTTTTAAAGGAAGTTTTTATTATGAAAAAAAATGAATAATTTACTTCTGGTGAATGAACTACACACGGCACCATTTCTTTCTTACAAGCAGCAGAAGTCTTAATTAAGAGGTCCCAGTTGTCTCCACCACTACTAAAAGATGCTAAATTGTTAATACCTCTCTTGACCTCTTTCTGCTCGCTACTTCCTGATCTCTAAGATGCAGCGAATCCACTGTGACCATGGCAGCTGTGTCGTCACTGTTGTTATGGCGATGCAAGCACTGCTGCATTTGCCAATACTCATTCAGTCTCCATCCTTCCCCACGTGCCTCCACCCCCTCCCTCCTTCCCTTGCACTCTCCTCTCTCCTGCCCTCGTTTATAAACCCTATCCCTATATGGCCCGCAGTTTTAGAGAGCAGCTGTTAAGAGGCAGATGCTGTAAACAGCACAGTGAGCGTCTTTGTCAACACTGCCTCGTCAAAGCACACACAGTGTTATAATATAAACACTATTATTCCCGTCTGAAGTCTCTGGTGTGAGAGCTGATGGTGCTGGAAGAGAAAACATGCCCTCTGGTCAGTTTTTCAGGAACTTGGCAATAAAAAAGCCAATAGTGTCTCTGTCGGCTCTGCAGGGGAGGGGGGCTGCCGTTCCTGTCTGGTCCCAGCTCAGCTCAGGACTGAACCTCTGGAGAAGGCGCAGCTGCTCAGGTGATAGGCCTGCTCCCAGCATGCCTTCTGCGCCGATGTGAGGCTCCTGAAAACAAGAGCGTGATTTGGTGAGGTTTTCCTAACATCACCCTCCATATTTGGGAGTCTGTCCACGTGGCTGAAGTGTTTTTACCTGAGGCTGAAGCGTGAGGCAGGGGAAGGTTTGGAGGGCCCAGGCTACCTGCTCCTCATTCTCTGCTAGAGTCACTGTGCAGGTGCTGTACACAAGAACCCCACCTTTCTTCAACAACTGCACTGCCTGCAATACATTAAGGCATTTTATTAAAGCGGCCAGATCAATACTTTTAGTATGACAATGTAAAACAATGTGAAAGTGGTTGCTCATAGTGATGAACTCTCCTCATCTTAAGGGAGCTTTATAGTTTGTTTCAGCTCACTGTTTTCGTTTCCGGTTCACAACTTTACTGCTTAGGTTCACTCTCACTGCTCTCATAGCATTGTTTTTGGCCAAGCTTTATTAAAAAGACACTGTACACTACCTGTTCAACAGCAAACAGTTAGACTATATGGTGAACATAGTGAAGCACTTAGCAAGTGAATAATGGACTTTCATTCATCAGGTGGCCAGAAACACGACTCCAGATGAATGACAATGTTGCTCGTTAACTGCTCGATGTGTAAATAAGCAACTCTTTTCCAACAAGTTCACCTATCAACTTAAAGGTCAATGTTGTCTTCTTGCTGCCTCCAAGTGGCCAAAAAGAACAGTTGTTGCAAGTTTAACTCTACGAGCACTGACACAAAAATGAGTCTTCAGTCTAGATGCCGAATAACTTTGAGGAAATGCATGTAAACATTGATGAAGCACTATACAGATCCTTTCCAAAAAATTAGAATATCATGGAAAAGTTTATTTCCATAATTCCATTCAAAATGTTAAACTTTCATAGATTATAGATTCTGGGCCCACAACTTCAACGATTTCAAGTATTTAGTGGTTTATTTGTACATAATTTGGGCATCCAGCTCATAAAACCCACGAAAACAGGATTTCAAAAAAATTAGAATACTGTGAAGAAATCACCATTTACTTCTCAGTTTTTGCAGAAAAAAAGAAATTAGGATCACATCAAATCAATCAAAATATGGTACTTTCAAAACGATACGTCAATCTTCAATACTTGGTAGGGAATCCCTTTGCCTTAATCACTGCCTCGATGCGCCGTGGCATTGAAGCAATCAGCCTGTGGCATTGCCTGGGAGTTATGGAAGCCCAGATTTCCTTGATACTTGCGGTCAGCTCTTCTTTGTTTTTGGGTCTGGTGCCCCTCATTTTCCTCTTGATAATACCCCATAGATTCTCAATGGGGTTTAGGTCCGGCGAGTTGGCTGGCCAGTCAAGCACTGTGATGGCATGGGCATCAAATCAGGTTTTGGTGCTTCTGGCGGTATGGGCAGGGGCCAGGTCCTGCTGGAAGATGAAATCTGCATCTCCATATAGATCCTCAGCAGAAGGAATCATGAAGTCCTCTAAAACATTCTGGTAGACTGATGCGGTGACCTTGGATTTAAGAAAGCAGAGTTTACCAACACCTGCACTGGACATTGCACCGCAAATCATGACTGACTGTGGATATTTCACACTGGACCTCAAGCAGCTTGGGTTCTGTTCCTCACCCGTCTTCCTCCAAACCCTTGGCCCTTGATTCCCGAATGAAAGGCACACTTTACTTTCATCGGAAAAGAGGACCTCGGACCACTGGCCAACAGTCCAGTCCTTCTTCTCCTTGGCCCAGTTGAGACGCTTCCTACGTTGGCTCAGACTCAGAAGCGGTTTGACCCGAGGAACCCGACAGTTGTAGCCCATCTCCCGGATGAGTCTGAATGTGGTGGTTTTTGAAGCTGTGACTCCCGCCTCATTCCACTCTTTCTGGATCTCTGCCAGATTCATGAATCTTCTCTGTTTGATAATCCGCTGAAGCCCACAGTCAGCTCTTCTGCTGGTGCATCTTCTCCTGCCACATTTTGCCCTTCCACTAGACTTTCCATTGATATGCTTGGACACAGCACTCTGTGAACAGCCAGCCTCCTTAGCTATGAACTTTTGTGGCTTACCCATCCTATGGAGGGTATCAATGATGGTCTTCTGGCCAGTTGTCAAGTTTGCAGTCTTCCCCATATTGATCCTAACTGAGACAATTGAACCAAAGTGAAGCAATTTAATGACACCTGGGAAAACCTGTGCAGGTGCTTTGAGTTTAGTAGATGAGTAGTGTGTGACACTCAGTTTAAAACATTCATGCCCTGTAAAATTTGGGCTGATTTCTTCACAGTATTCTAATTTTTTGAAATCCTGTTTTCGTGGGTTTTATGAGCTGGAAGCCCAAATTATGTACAAATAAACAACTAAATACTTGAAATCGTTTAAGTTGTGGGCCCTGAATTTATAATCTATGGAAGTTTAACATTTTGAATGGAATTATGGAAATAAATAAACTTTTCCATGATATTCTAATTTTTTGGAAA
Source organism: Sander lucioperca (assembly GCF_008315115.2). Taxonomy (NCBI): domain Eukaryota; kingdom Metazoa; phylum Chordata; class Actinopteri; order Perciformes; family Percidae; genus Sander; species Sander lucioperca. The sequence continues at coordinate 19,194,883 of NC_050195.1, read as the reverse complement.
GGGTCTGTATGTCAGCGGGATAAATTATGTCCTCTGCATTGGACTCTAATCTCCCTTTAGTGATCTATCTGTTAGCCATAGTTGAAGCAAAGGAATATATACTTGAAAAAATATTTCACATTTCTTTAGTCTACATTTATGTACATGTGTATAAAAAAACAAACGAGGAAAACGACTGACTATTGCTTAAGGTAGAAGTCGAAATACTTTCTGGAGCTGCTTTTCTGACTCTTAAAAAAATAATTATCAACAGTCACAAACTCCTGACTCATTTTATCACTTCAGAGCTAAAAGCTGTACCTCTAAAAACATTTTCAACACCCAATTGAGTATCAAATCAAAGAAAACATTTTGTGTTTGAATCAAAATTGTCAGTATTACAGCATCAGTGGATTGGGTGTTAAAATCAGTCATATCATTCACAGCTTTGATCAGAGGAAAAAACTTAAAATCATTTTAAGGTGTATTTTACCAATAAAATGTGAATTCAAGCTGTAAATCACACAGCAGTATAATAACTGCCAAATGCTGCCATCTACTGGTCAAAGTGACCACGATGTGATGTGAAAAAAAAACAAACGGATGTCAAAGTGCTTTATCTGTGTGGTAAATCTTACAGCATGGAATAACTTGCGCTGCAGTGGCTGGTAGGAACAGATCTCCTTGAGGCTCCAGGTACACGACATGCTGGGTCTCTGTCCGAGGCCGCTACAGGGGGCGTCCAGCAGAACCCGGTCAAAACTTTCAGGAGGGAAGGGAGGTCCTGGAATATGTTCAGAAACAGAAGTTATATGTGTGTGTGTGTGTGTGTGTGTGTGTGTGTGTGTGTGTGTGTGTGTGTGTGTGTGTATATATATATATATATATATATATATATATATATACATACATACATACATACACACATACACACATGTGTATATATATATATATACACACACACATACATATATATATACACATATATATATATACACACATATATATATATATATATATATATATATATATATATATACACATACACACACACACACATATACATATATATATATATATATATATATATATATATATATATACACACGTGTGTGAGTGTGTGTGTGTGTGTGTGTGCGCGTGCGTACTGTCACTCTGTACCTTCAGCTTCCTGTGCCAAGTCGCTGCTCACAGCTTGAGTGCTGTTGAAGCAATAAACTTTGATCGACCGTAAATGCAACATTTGGGCGTTTTGATGAATTCGATCGATCTTACTTCGGATCCTGTCCAGCGCCACGACCTCGCCCTGCGTGAGACAGAAAGAGATTAAAAAGGAACAAAAAACATCAGTTATACAGTATTCAGATCCTTAAAAATACATTCAAAATCGTACTCAAGTAAAATAAGTATTAGCAAATATACTCTGCCCTCTTTATATATATACTGTATAACACTGATGCAATAATGTGTGAGCAGCAATTTTGTTGTAGTTTGCCGAAATGAAGCTGATTTTAAATACTTTGTCTTCAAAAACCTCAATTGAGTCCTAAAAGCCTTGTTTTGCAGTGCAGTAACAATATTTCAACCCGTAATTAACTTGTTTAAGAAATGTTCTGGAAATAAGGCAGCAGCACTAGAATTATGAAAATGTTTACTTTAGAAAATGATATACACAAGCACTGAGAACAGGTGTAACCCGTTTTAGAAGCCTGTTATATGGTTCAAATAACATGCAAAATATGCAAAGCAATTTGTGACTATAGCAGTCAGATAAATGTAGTGGAGTAAAAGTATTAAGCAGCATAATAAATGTAAGAAAGTAAAGTACAAGTACCTAAAAACTACTTTAGTACAGGACTTGAGTAAATGTAGTTAGTACCTTTCCACCACTGATTATACCTGTAGTTTAATAACATACGATGTGGCCTCATTAAATCCAATAATATATACAGCTGAAAGATATGATTTATGACACAGAAATCTTTATTATACGTTTTACAAAAGTTGTATTTATTTCAGGACTCTTCTACTAGATTCAATTACAATTTACAGCTAATGTTATTTTTCCACTACACAGAAACAACCACAGTCCACGGAAGAGTGCTGTAGCATGAATTGAACGCCTCCTATTCTTAGGAACAATAATTTTCTAGATCAGATCTTTTTTGCTTCTGTCCACCTAAATGTCTACGTACTGTATGACCTTTCAGCACAAGTTTAATAACTCTATGAGCAGTTCAACCTTTCTTAAATAGTTTAATGTGAATAACTTTAGAAGCCTGGAAGGGAAAAAAAAGAAATACGTTTTTGATTCTTTACAATCCCATTTGTCGTCTTATTACCCCTAAGATTTATCTTGCGACACCTTTAGGAGGTCCAGATCCCTATTTTATTGGATCAGGCTGTATATCATATGTGTACTTTATAGACTGGATTCTCGGTAGAACTTGTACCTGATCCCTCATGAGTGCAGCGATGTGGCAGGTCTTCCCTCCGGGTGCAGCACACATATCCAGGATCCGTTCTCCAGGACGAGGCCCAAGAACATGTCCCACAACTACAGAGGGAAGGTTCTGCACGACATGAAAAAAAGAACATGAGAAGAGGCAAAACAGTGTCCACTGTACAAGTGCATCCCCTCCGTTCTGCTGTATTATTAATTTAACAACACTTTTGTAACATTAATAGATACACATAGGTACACATACTTACTTTATTGTACATTCTAATACTATAAATACCTGTAGGAATGCCAGGTTGGGTAGAACACCATCGAAGGAAGGACTCTGGTAGAGTGGCTCTACCATCCGAACGCCTATTCCCCTAAAACAATAGACGACAGTGACTGAATACTGTTTCCTTCATGCCACCATGCCTGTTTGACCCAGAGGAAGATTGGAGTGCAGTCGATACGCAGACTTTGTCTTCTTTTCAATCATGCAGCCACCATAATAATGGCTTTTTAAATGTTGGACCTTGACGCAGCAGTGTGCTTTGACTTTTGTCATTTGCATGTATTTATAAAACAAAAACAAAGTCTACTTACTTGGCAGGTTCATCTGTGCAGAAGATGCTGGAGCGATCTATTTGAGCGACTCCATTTCCCACAAACACTTTCTTTCCCTGGAAGCTCGTGGCTCCTCGGGTGCACCGACCCTCCAAGTCAGAGAGGACAGACACCACATCTCCAGCCTTCATGTCTAAGAGCAAAGAAACACATCACAGGTTGATTTCATGTAAGAAAACCACACACTCAACAAAGTAAACACAACACACTATGAAATCCATTATAACAACATATGTATTTTAATTGACTTTAACAGAATCTGTCTTTGAATCTTACACTTGGGGCTGGCGAGAATCCCCGGGACGAAGACATGAGCACCTCTCAGTACAGCACTGCCACACTGAGCACCAACCACCACCTCTGAGCTGAGCTGCTTCACAGGTCTTACAACACAAGAGAGAGGGAAGTCACACACTTCTACATCAGCCTCAGTGGACTGTGGCAGAGTATGGATGGTTTGGATACTGTTAGGGCTGTGCTCGATTGAAGAAATTCTTAGTCGACTAACGCTCATTTAATTGTATCGACTAATCGATTAGTTGATTTAATCGACAGATCTGTAAATCTGAGTTTCTCCGCAAAGAGTCATGCAAAAGCACCACTTTAATTCTTGTGTTTACCAGAGATGTGCTCGTACATTTCTTGGAAATAAGTCATTCAGCATGAAAAAAGCATAAAACATGACTAATCGACTAAAGAAATCTTAGTTGACTAAGACCAAAACGACCGATTAGTCGACTAATCGACTAAGAGGGAGCAGCCCTAGATACTGGAGATACAGCATATATGGCATGCATGGACAATTCTTCACAACCTTTTCAAGCTTTTCCTTTGTTTGATTGTTTGTCAGCAGGTGTATCAACAAAAAAAAGAAGTTACATGCAATAATACCACCATTTACCCAAAAACAGAAAAGAGCAAGGAATGTTATGGTGCTGTTACTGTAGTTTGTGTTTCTCGTTGGGATCAAAACACACTTCTAAAAAAGTGTGCACTTCTAGAATTCTTTTTTCTTTCTGTCGTCAGTCTATGAAATTCCATGTGGGTTTGGCCTCAGGAAACACTCTGCAATTTAAGGCTAAGTATGTACTCCATAGAGCAGATTCAGATTTGTCTGACATTGTTCCAGCATTCCTTACATACCTTGGGCCGTCGACGGGAAGGAGCAGCACATCTGGAATTCGCGGGTGAGGAAGAATCTGAACGGAGACCTCCTCTGCTGATGAGGTGCACAGCTGCTGCTTCGACAACAACAACAATAACACACTGAAGGATTAGGACTCAATTGACCACCACTGTGAGTACTTTCCTTGCTCCCTCTTTCATTCTCACCTTTTTCAGCTCTTCTCCTAACTTGTGTCTGATCTCTTCCAGGGGAGCGAGATGAGTATTGGCCCGAACACAAGTGTATGAAGGAGGGTGAGACAGGCATGTGAGCAGCTTCTGAAAACGACAGTCTGCCTCCTGATGGCCAACTGCAGCTAATACCTGATCGCAAACAAGATGACGTTAAAATTATTGGATGAAACAATTACAAAAATCTCAAGAACTTGATTGATTTCAAGTTTCAGCCTTTCAAATTTAGCATATATCCCTAAAACAGATATTTTGCAATTTATTCAAGTAAAAATAACAATGCTGCCACCTGAACTAACATAATTCAGGTCAACATAATAAACCGAATTAATAAATAGCTCCCAGGACCACAGCTACCGTTGAGGACATCAAGCAACATTCTGCGGTTTACTTTCTACAATTACACAGAAACATCAGTGACAGACTGAGTGAGTACAGTCTGTTTTTAGGCCAAAACGATAGGAAACATAGGCTATCACTTGTGTGGGGGGATTAAATTAGCAAGAAATTATATCAACATGTTGGTGTAAAGCCAAACGTTTCTTAGGGAGGGTTTACTGGACTTAAGTTCATCTAAAAACGAAGCTATGCTGTGAAGGTTCCCGCATCATCCCTGGGTTATCTTTTCAACTGAAAGAGAGGAAGAGTCTCTTTTTCATGAGGCGTATTTATGATTATCCAGAAGAGAGAAATCACTTCCAAGAAACACATTTAAACTCCTACTGTACCTCCTTGTTTAAGAAGACACTCTTGAGATAATCAGTGACTTCAGGCTTCAGGGAAATCCTTGGAAAAATAGACATTTCTTCAATCTGCACAAAGAAAAGTATCCGATCAATAACAGAACAGTAAATGAATCTTAATTGATGAACTGCCGTAGGAGAATGTAGAAAGATGTGGTTACAGTTTGGAGCCTCTGTTGTGGTTAAAACTTGCTTACAGTCTGGTGGATAATCAAACACACATTTCTTTGCAGTGATTTATTCCCGCAGTACAGTGGCTGATGTACTACTACCACTACTACTACTACTACTACTACTACTACAACTACTATTACTACAACAACTACAACTACTAATAATAATAATGATAATAATAAGAATAATACGAATAATAATAAGAATATTTTACCCACAGAACTCAAAAAGGATCATATCTGGGTTCATTTTAAACTCAAGTTGCAACAGTTCTTAAAGACGTAAACGTCATGCTTGATCTGGTGTTTGTTATTGAGTTTTATGGTAATTTGATTGTATTATTGATTTTAAATTGTTAGCTTGTTGTACATCGTTTATGTCTTGTTCTGTTTTGTATGTATTTTCTTGTACACAGTTCTATTTTTCTGTGTTTTTGCAAATTATCTTAGGCTGTAAGGATGGGTAGCAATTTCAGACATGCAATTAAAGGAATGCAGTAAATACACAGAATAAAAAACAATTAAAAAATAATTAGTTATCAAATAATGTGTTTTTATGAGGGATTTTAATGAAAATAAAGACCTAATTTAGCCCGTAACCTGTTGATCCTTCTCCACAATGTCCGTCTATTATTGACACTATCTGAATGAAATGTAATACATGTTTGATATTTAAATAACAGAATCCATGTGTGGTAATAATAACCTGAGGAGGTGCTTTCTGCCAACATTAAATAATCTATTAATATAGGCTACCTAATTTACGTCCAAACGGGTTATATTTATAATCTAAACGCTGGTAGTCAATCCTATTTAACATATCTGCTTTTTACATTCATAATCAACGAGCGATCAGTTAAATTAATAGTCTAATATAAGTGTGACAGCGATGTAAAGGCGTTTTTAATCATCTTTAGGTACTCACGTTCGATGAAGGCATGGACCGCTGGTGTTTTGATACTACTTCCGCGTACGTCACTAGTTGGTCATATGACACTGGTTGAATTCAAAAATCGAAGTAATGCCGCCTGTTGATCAGCAATACCTGTATGATGTTCATGTGCTTTATTAGATATACACGGTATATACATATATGTGCTGTATATAAACATTTAATACATGTTTTTTACACACTATAATACAGTTATAAGCAGATAAAGGAACATTTTAAGTGCTTATATATGTACAGGATATGTCAACATAACTTCTCCTATAAAGAAATCTCCTATAAAAATATATTTTATTTTATTACCACTGTGTCTAACTATATTGTCATTCATTATAGTTGTTGACAAATACATAAATAAACAGTTATATCTCTTTCCAACTACATTGTAGTGGTACAGTTTATATACTGCTCATAAATGCTAAGGAGACTTAAAGTGTTGCCTCACTTTCATCCATGCACACGCAAACACATATACAATACTGCCATTAAAAAATTTTAAAAAACAATCTGTACCAAATTATAAATCATAATAACCTCTGTTTGTTATGTCTTACTGTTTTGTGTTATTATCTGTATATTCTGTTACATCAGTCTGTCTATTCTGTTACCTTTTGTACTATGTCCCATTGCACTAATAAATATAAATATATAAATATGTTGCTTTTAGAACAAATGTCCAGCTCTGTGCATTGAAAATAAAACAAATAAATAATAAAAGTAAAATACCAAGAAAAAATCAGAAAGTACAGTATAAATGCAATTTGTGAATGGAATTAAAATTAATAATTAAATAGATTTTGTCGTACAGTGCCTGCTACCCAGTACGCTTTACAATTCGTATATATGTGTTATTAGGTGTATATTTACGTCTGATCCCCTTTTAAAAGCCTTCACTCTTTAAAAGTGTTGTTTTTGAAAGCTGCTTTTCAAAAAAAGGGCCAACGCGTAACACGGCTCGACGTCACCACGTAGTCGGAAGAGAACTGAATAGCTGGGGTTGCTTTTTTTCGGCGAACCACTGCCAGCAACGGGCAGACGAAGCCCTGCGAGCAGAGTCCACACAGTGCCGCACTTATCACTCAGTGTTTATACGATTTGTGGGGGATTAAACGTTAACCTGAGCCGCTCGATGATAATTTATCATATCTATGTTACCGTACACCATTGTATCCCCGCGTTAGCTGCGTTTTAGTTGTAACCGGAGCGCATGGAGTCCGCATTCAAAAGGTCGGTGAGGTGTTTTGCGGACAAGAGACCATCCAGCTAATGTTAGCTAACCGCGGATTGTACTGTGTGGACTTAAGAGTGGAAAAGCTCAGTGCTGCTGCCCACTCTACTGACGGACGGACAGACATCAACCTAAACAATGGGCCTCATATTTGCCAAACTGTGGAGCTTCTTCTGTAACCAAGGTGGGTGTCGGTGAATTTGTTACGGCTCACTAACCCCCCGCTAGCCACTCAACCGAGGATAATACCTGTTAGCCCGTTAGCATAAAGTGAGCAGCAAGACCCATAATAACAGATGGGAGTGAATTATCTCGCTGCATCTCTGTGACTCTCCCGTCTGAGCTGTCTTTGTGTAACTCGCACGTCAAAACAACCATTTAAACTACAGTTCCCCATCTTTATCAACCACTCTAAGACGTTAACGTTAGTTAATCTTTTATCAGGGTGTCAACCAACATAATTAACTTAGCTAGCTAAGTCACAGTAAGCCTCCAAGAGCGTATTCATCCAGTTGTCAATCACTTTCCAGGACACATCACATAACGTTCCCCTGACTTTGTTGAAAGCGGTTTAATGTAACGTTACGTTAAATGTTCTCATTTTTCTCTAAACGTTCTCGTCATTTTACTATTGTGCACTTTTTTCACATACAAATAATGATTCAGCTGTTGCTCAGTTGAACAGTTATTTACTTGATATTTGGTCAGAAAGTGAAAAACAAAGGGATAGCAATAACAACACTAAACTCAGAAAGAAGGAGCATAAGGCTTGGAAAAACTGTATGTCTTTGACTCGTGTGTACACTGTGAAATATTAACAGTGGACAACGTTTGTCTTATTTTAAGATGCAGATTACATAGTGAGGGTGTTTTTTTGTAATGAGTCTTCTCTAATCTGACGTAAGGTAATAAGTGTTCAACTTCATTGAAACTGGTTGGTACAACAGTTTTCTGCCAATATGCGAGTATGTTTTTTGCTCTAATGAGGGGATAGGAAAGATAGTTTTTGAGTTTAAGTAATAAAGGATCTGGTGTTGCTAATGTAATATTTAAATTATAACCAACTGAGCAATTTCATATTCTGCTTTACTGTAATGGTCGTTATTATCATTAGATAGTGAAGTTATATGAACCCTCTTGTCTTAATTCCTTTGGCCTGTGTTGCATTGATGCCTGGCCTGAGTAGAGCAGAGGTCTCCTACATTCCCTAATTCCTGGAAAATTACACTGTTGCTGGTGTCGCATTTTATTCACTTTTAAGAGATTACAGGGAAAGTCTGTATGTTAGCAACAGAGTCTAGCTAATTACATGTAATCAACAAAGTAATGTGATCACCTGAAAAGTAGCTAATCATACCAAAAGGGCAATGGTAATTGTGTAATTTCACTTTAAATGTGTCTTTATGTTTTATTGCTTTATTCTCTTCTGAAACAGTTTGCTGTGTCACCACTTTGCTCCATTTTGTATTAGAAGACCAAGACATAAATGTCAAAGATATTTACATGCACATTTAAAAAAAAATTTTCTCTGGTAATATTGCTTTATAAATCTGCAGAAGAAATGCATACTGTTTTAGAAATTAGTAACCAGTAAGTGTTCCAGTAAGTGCACTTAGCTATTTTCAGGTAATCCACTGGAATAAATTGACTGCAAATATAACATCTCAGTTACATAATACATACTGTATCAAAGGAATCTGACCCAATCTTGGGGTAGATGTGATGGTGTAACACATTTCCGTTCAATTGTTTACTGAAATGTTTTCAAAATAGGACCTTTTTAAAAAATAAAAAATAAAAAAATAAATCGTCACGGGGTAGCTTCTCTCCTGGGAAGCAATAAACATGAAACATCCTCCAAAACCTAGTATGGTGCACCAAGACTATCAGAACTGCGAGCCCTCTGACCAGACTTCCTTCCTCCTCAGCTGCCAGAGGCCTCAGAAGGGCGGAAAAGTCAAAACACTAAAGTGGGATATTTTGGCATGTCTGTGTCAGCTCTGGTTCTGCATTTAGTCTGTTATGTTTGTCTGCTTCACGGCCATCAAAGCCTTTTACTGTTAGCTGGTTTTTATGAATGGGAAGAAGGTCTTGTAGTTTCAGCGTTGCTGGGGGAAAAATAGGTCAGGAGGTTTTGAAATAAGTTCAGCCTGTATGATTTTTAATACTATGAATAACATGAATGCCTTTTTATAGACTGAGATCAGGTATAGTATATGACATACTCATTGCCACACAATGTTTTTTCAGTGACCGACAGTGAAGCGAATTCATTTACATGAGTGTTTTCTTGATAACGATGTCCTCTTGAAGTTGTGTTATACTGTATTTGTTTTGCAGAGCACAAGGTGATAATCGTCGGACTAGATAATGCAGGGAAAACCACCATCCTCTACCAATTGTAAGTAGTTGTATTGATCAAATTTACAGTTGGAACCTACTTTAACAAAGTCATCCTTCTCCAGCAAAAACTCACTTTATGATTCTGTTTTATAAAGTCTGATGAATGAGGTCGTCCACACGTCACCCACCATTGGAAGCAATGTGGAAGAAATAGTGGTGAAGAACACTCACTTTCTGATGTGGGATATAGGAGGGCAGGAGTCTCTCAGGTCCTCCTGGAACACCTACTACTCCAATACAGAGGTGAGAAATACAAGCAACACATTTTGTACACTGTGTACTACATTCTAGCAGAGGAGAGCAACAGAGTAGCAGCAGGTTTTTTTTTTTTTTTTTTTCCAGAGCGTGGCAGCTGGTGTGTTTGTTCAGAGCACAGAGGGCAGCAGGGGCCGCCCAAGTCAGAGGTCACCCTTTCATAAAGGGGCCTATCTGACAAGCAAAGCGAGGGTCAGCCTCCGCAGTGTTTTAGAGAAAGGAGAAGAAGAACAGCAGAGTTATGGCAGAGGCAGATGTGTCTTGAAGAGAGGTCTCTACAGAACCACACAAATTAAACTTTCCTGATGTATCATCTGCCATGACATGGTATATTCAGCATGGGGTTAACCCGCATTTGACCATTCATACCACACAACAGGTCACTAGTAAATACAAGGCCACAGCCGTTCACACATGACCTGACTCCTCAACTCGTGCTCTCTTACACCTCTCTGCTAATTACTGGAATTGTTGGGTCTTTGTAAATTATAGAGTGTGGTCTAGACCTACTCTGTCTGTAAAGTGTCCTGAGATAACTCTTGTTATGATTTGATACTATAAATAAAATTGAATTGAATTAAAGAGCTGAAACGATTAGTCAACAAACTTAATATTATTTGGCAACTATTTTGATAATTGATTAACCGTTTCTATCATTTTTCAAGCTTCTCAATTGTGAGGATTTGCTTTATTTCTATGTCCTATGTGATTGTAAACTTAATGGCTTAAGGCCTTTGACTGTTGGTCAGACAAAACACGCAATTTGAAAATGTCTGCTTGGGGATATTTTTATGGAAAAGTTTTGTTACTGTTTTCTGGAGCTGCAACAATTAGTCGATTGACAGAAAATTACAAACATTCTCTCGTTTCAACTTCTCAGATGTGAGGATTTGTTATTTCTTTGTCATATATGACAGTGAATTGAATACCTTTTGAGTTCTGTTGGACAAAACGAGCACATTAAAGATAATACCACGGACCTGGAGACATTCAGTAATACAATTTTTTGTTTAAAATATTTTATAGACTAAAAGATTAATCGATGAACTAAGAATTTGAATTGTTAGTTGCAACTATAGTTTCAGCAGTGTTAAAAGTGTTTTTTTACACTTGAGATTTGACATGACAGATTTCTTTTGCCTAATCCCCTTATAAAAAGGTAATGCAACACATTAGAATAGTATGCACTAATGTACGCAACCTGTGTTTTCAGTGAAGAAGCTTAGATTTATGGCAGAGAAGCACTAATATCTGTTACAGTAGAGTTACTAAGAGCCCTATGGTTACTATAGGAACCATAGATTGTAGTAACCCTACAGTTACTATGGTAACTTCACTCTTTCGTTCCACAGTGTCAGACTCATGTAGATTCCTTGCTGGGATTTGTGTCATGTTGGATAACGCGCATGGTTGAAGTCTTTTCCCGAGTCGTTTGGGTTTAAATGGCGTCTCTGACATCTCACCAACATTAACGTGCCTTTGATCTTTTGTCATACAGGGTCATTCTCTCTCATTCAAAAAGGGGTTATTAGCATAGCAGTCACCAGTACCCATTGTGGAGCTCTTGGCCCGGAAATGCCCACCCGCTGTGTTGCATTTCATTGCTGTAAATGTCTTTTTGAAAAGAGGTCAGTCTGTGTGATTTTTGCCTCCTACTCTGCAGTTCATCATTCTGGTGGTGGACAGCACAGACAGAGAGAGGCTGGCCATCTCTAAAGAGGAGCTCTACAGGATGTTGGCTCATGAGGTAAAAAAAACATCTTAACACATCTTTGTAAGGCCATAAAGAAGCCGACACAGACCCTGTTTTTTATGGACTGTGATAGACTTTTTCCACCTCGCTACATTGTTTACAGCTTCAAAAGGTGGCAGAGAGAGCGTGGTTATGGTTTCATTGTTCTCTGTGCTCTCCCCTCAGGACCTGCGGAAAGCAGCAGTGTTGATATTTGCCAATAAGCAGGATATGAAGGACTGTATGTCTGCAGCAGAGATCTCCAAATACCTCACCCTGAGCTCCATCAAAGACCACCCCTGGCACATACAGTCCTGCTGTGCACTTACAGGAGAGGGGTAAGAGACATATGTTGATGCTTATGTATGTGTGTACTGAGTGACACGGTTTCCAGGATTTGAATTAATTCAATGATTCGACATTGATGAAATTCCATCAAGATCCCAACCCTGTCCAACTGCCAAACGACCTAGAGTTGTGCTCACTTTACAGATGTTTTTAACTGATCTTATTATAATCAATGCCATGTTTTTATTAAAGACAACAAAACATGAGAGTATATAAAAAATGTAACAAAAGACAAATGTATTGATTTAAAAACGTGTACATATGTTTTGGGGTTTTCGGGCACCCCTACTTAATATACTTGAAAAAAACTCAAGCTTGCACAAAAGAGAACAACTCCAGAAAATTTGATTTGATTTTTAGTCTCAAGATTCGATTCTGAATCGATTTTCGATTCAAAGACGATTCTCGATTAAAAAAAAAAAAAAAACAATTCTCAGTATGTAAATGTAGTTACTTTTCCCATGTGATTGCAGTAGACATACAATTTAAAAGAAAGGAAACACAACAAATTAAATGTAGTTTGATATTACTTTATATGTCTTCATACAAAAATAAAAACTTTTGCAACTAAAAACTGCAAAGTGCCAAGCTTTGGCCAGCTTTCAAATCAAATTTAATTCAAGTATAAAATAAAACTATTAAATAAAAAAGAGCTTTTCGTTCAGAGTTCGGTGGGAGTTTAGAGCATTGAAAGAATGCGTTGGTTGACTGGCATGTTAGGTACTTTAGGTTGTTGTTCGTCCACGTCTTTAATGTTAATCTCTGGGTGATGCCGTACCATGTGAGTTCTCAAGTTTGTGGTGTTTCCAAAATACTTAACTTTTCGCTTTGCAAAGCCTGCATATAGCATGATTCCTATCAAGTCCCGTCTTCCCCTCGAGGTTATAAAAGCCAAAATGTGCCCAAACTCTCACCTTGAATGAGGATGGAGCAGGTTGTATAATTCTTTCTGTGAGGTTTGCCATTGTTTGCGCCGACTAAACTACTTCTGCTGCACTCGTTCTTCTTTTGATTATAACAAGAGTGCCCAGGCGTCAGTATGAATTCGACGCAGCGCCATCTATGGGAATGGCGAGCTAAACTCATTTTAGGACAATAGTATGCACGCCATTACAAAACGAAAAAAATAAATAAATATATGAATCAATTTTTGGAATTCTATGAATCGATTTTGAATCGGTAGAGCTTGAACCGCGATACAAATGTGAATCAATTTTTTTTGCACACCCCTAATATTAAGGCACAACACTGGTTATAAGATGTTTGTGCACACACTGAGTAGGATAAGAAGAGAGGAGAATAATAGAGAGATGCAGTAATCAGAAGTATATAAATATATCCATCTGTTATCAAGTAGTAGAGCTATGAAAGTAATATTTCAATCAATATTTTTCTTGAATCAAATCACATTATGTTGCGATTCATGCAAGATGTCATACAAATATCAACCGTGAAGTTAAACACGAGTCCTCAGTGGACTCTGGGCCTGCACCACTCCAATAAGGTACACAGCAAAAATATTGTGGCATTTATTTCTTATTTTAATCTAGCATATTGCACAATAATATGTGTATTTACTGCACCACTTGTGAACAAAAATATAATAGATTTAAGAAATAACACGTAGGCGTCTTGGACTTTTATTTCACACATTTGAGATTGAAAGCAGCCTTGAAAGGCTGCTATGAGTTCTGTAAACCACCAGATGTCACTGTGTGTGCCGAGTTTAAAGCCCTGAAGCTTCACATCTTTTCTCAGCACAAACAGGAAGGAAACGCCTCATTGAGCTTTATGTGCCCTGCACTAGTATATTGTAAATATTTAGTGCAGCCAGAGGAAGAAACTGCCATGTATTAACTCCATTTAAATAAGATTTCTGTCTAAGGTTTGTCCACTTTTCCACTGACGCATCTTCACTTTTTTTCCTCCAGTTTATGCCAAGGCCTTGAGTGGATGACCTCGAGGGCTGGACTCAGATAGCCCCTCCCTCAGCCGCCGATGGACTGACTACCTGCACCACCCACACGGTGGCAACAATCCTTACTGGCTTATTGTTACTTTTTATTTTTTTAATGACAAACTTGGACCTCGACCTCTGGAGACGGCACAAGACGAAGGGGCATTGACACCTTCCACAGCTTAATTGTTACAGTGGAAACTGGTGTCTCTCCCAGTCGATTGGAACATGACCAGAACTGGTGAACCCATCTGGTTATCTAGAACGAGACTTTTACAGTAAAGGAGGAGAAGAGGATCATTTCAGTAAGTTAAGAGTATGTCCAAGTGCAAAGCAGGGCTGCACTGGACATGATTTACACTACATACATATCATGCTACTTCACACCATATCATATCAAGAGAATGCCATAGACATCACGTTGGTGCATCTCTATTATTATTATTATTATTATTATTAATATTATTATTTGCCTCTATATAAGTTTGATCATGTTCAGGTAAAAAATGACAGGACAAACAAAGGGATTACAAGCAGTATTGTAAAACCAGTTGTGAATGGTGGCACTAGGGAGTTTTTCAGTTCTCATGTTTTTGTTTTTCGTTCTAATTTTTAGCACAGGCATTATTATCTGTCACACATGATTTCAGTTTCATAAGCTACATTGTTGGTGGTTATTCTCACACTAGAGCTTATTGGTGCGGTATCGAAATGTGGTAAAATATGAATCTCCCTTCTTTATTAACTTTGAACCTGTACTTCAGAGTTTTGGCATGCAAACTTTTTCTAAAAACGGACCCTTACTTTAGCCATTTAACTAATTTTGCAAGGCATTAAGTGGCTGAAACATTATTATTTAAAATGCAAGTTGCTCCGTTTTAATAACAGTATTTTAAATGTATACACTATGTTTTGTCAATTATGCATTATGATTGTTTGCTTTTATAGGGAGTGCAGGTTTGCTCATGGCGAGTTAGCATCTAGACCCGTTTTGTATTAACAGATGATCACTGGTGCTTTGCAGGTGTACATGACTAATCCACTGCATCCTTAACATATCTTTAATTTTCTGCAGCCATTTTGGCACATATTCCGCTTTAAACATTTTGTACTTTTTAAACAAAGGGATCAGAATAAGCCACCATCAAAAAGATGCCACACATCTATGGGGAAGTTGTTACTCGTCATCAACCATCCTGGACTTGAAGGTTCAGGGGTTTAGTAGCATTAAGATGATCTTTACTTAATATTTTGGCCATCATATAGTTACAATAATTGAACCTCGGCCTTAATTATGTTGTTGTGAGTGTCTGGAGGACCTTATGTGTATGAATTTGTTTGCCCATGATTTTTTACCCTTGTTTTACTCTATACCCAGTATAAGAATTCCTTGAACTTGGTAACAGATCTATGCATGTGTCACTTTGAAACCATGTCTACCTTTTGCAAGTTCCACAGTGGCCTAAAAGGAGGAGGTGCATGAGTTTCATCGAATAAAAACAGTGATGAAGAATTGGTGTCCATCTTGGTCAGGAGGTGGCTCTGGATCTCTAGAGTATAGTTTGTTGTGGGACAAGGTATTTTTACACTAAGAGGGAAAAGGGTGAACTGTGCAGACCCCAGACTCTTTGCAGCATTAAGGATTGCAGCTTTTGCCTTGATCTCACAAAGCAAGGGGACTGATCTTATACTGTCAGTGTGGTGGTCTCCAGTCTGGGTCATGTACTGTATTTCAGTTTTGTTTTCAATAAAGGTTTGTTTTTAACTTTGAGCCTGAATAGATGTTTCTTTTTCAGCATATTTGAAATTAAATTCTAGATTGGGGTAGAAGGAATAACCTACTTAACGTGAACTTGCCAAAATGTTACCTTCCTGCCAACTTTCCACTAGAAAAAGTGCCCAACAAGGTGATTTTAGTGATTGTTTACTGTTTTGAAAGAGAAGAACCAAGCTAAGTGTGAAAATGGCTTTGAATGAGGCAGCAAGACTAGATGATGTTTTTGCTGTGGTGTGTCCATCGGGGAAATGTACACACGCAGAGCTCTGAGAAACCTGGGAGAAGAAGAGAAGAAACTAAATGCAAATTAAACTGATTAAAATGTGTCTTCCGTCACAAAAGGGAGGAAGGACTCATTGAGTGTAGGGTCATACTGCAACACTTGTCACCCAGGGGGTTCTCTTCTCCCTGTCCTCAATGCTCTTGCCCAGACTGCACTGAAAAAGAAAGAGAGGGGAATTAAAAAGAAAAAAGTCCTTTATCTTTTTTTAACTACTGATTAAGGGTCCTAGTGTTCTGATAAGAAGACACACTGCCCTATCCTTCATTGTGTACTGCAGTACTCACTGTGAAGGGCTGGTAGACCAAGGGGGGGGACAGAGGGCCTCCAATACACAATATTTCGTTTCCTAGGAAAGTGAAGGCATGACCCGTCCTCCTCTGCCTCTGATGTGCTTGCCCTGGTATTCTTACCCTAACCAATCTCATACCCCCTCTCTATCCTGCAGCAAGGCAATGACATGCTATACTACATTATTATGGCATACACTTTTTTTATGACTTTTCTATGACATACTATACTTGACATTTTTATGGTGTACTATACTATGACTTTTTAATGACATTATAGACTATGACATTTTTATGACATACAATATTATGACTATTTTATGACATACTATGACATTTCTTATGACATTTTAATGGCATTAATTTTTTCCTGACAAACTATACTGTGACTTTTTGGTATTTTTTTCGAAATACTTTACTATGACTTTTTCCACATACTATACTGTGACTTTTTGCAATTTTTTTCCGACAGAATACTATGACTTTTTGTATTTTTCTCAACAAACGATACTATGACTTCATTTGTTTTTATCGACATACTGTATTATGACTTCTTCGTGTTTTTTCCAACATACTATACTATGACTTTTTATGCCTTTTTTTCGACATACTATATATGAGCTTTTATGACTTTTTCGACAATACCGTACTATGACTTTTTGTATTTTTTTGACAAACGATATTATGACTTTTTAGTGTTTTGTCGACATATTATACTATGACTTTTTATGTCTTTTTTTCCGACATACTATATTGTGACTTATTTTTCAACATACTGTACTATGACTTTTTTCGACATACTATATTATGATTATATTGAACATACTGTACTATGACTTAAAAAATAATTCTGACAAACTATATTGGGACTTTTTGGTATTATTTTCAACATACTATGACTTTTATGTGGTTTTTTTCGACAGAATACTATTACTTTTTTCGTCATTCTATACTATGACTTTTTTATGCCTTTTTTCGATATACTATATATGAGCTTTTATGACTTTTTTTGACAATACTATAGTACGACTTTCTGTATTGTTTTTGACAAACGATACTATGACTTTTTTTGTTTTTATCGACATACTGTATGACTTTTTGGTGTTTTTTTTTGACAAACTATACTGTGACTTTTTTGTATTTTTTTCAACATACTATATGACTTTTTCATGACTTTTTTTTGACAACTGTACTATGACTTTTTATGCCTTTTTTCCGACATACTATATATGAGCTTTTATGACTTTTTCCACAATACCGTATTATGACTTGTATTTTTTTTGACAAACGATACTATGCCTTTTTTTGTTTTTATCGACATACTGCATTATGACTTTTTGGTTGTTTTTTGACATACTATACTATAACCTTTTATGACTTATTTTAGACAGACTATACTACGACTTTTTTGTTTTTCTTTTCGACATACTATACTATGATTTTATTCAACACACTATACTATACATGCTATACTATACTAGAGTTTTTTCCGACACACTATACTGTGACTTTTTTGGAGAGGATTGTATTGCAACACCTGAGAACCCTTGTGAGCTCAGAACTGGACCCCCTACATGCTTACCAACCAGGCATAGGGGTGGAGGATGCCATTATCAATCTAGTACACAGATCATTGTCACACCTGGAGAACACTGGGAGCACTGTGAGATTCATGTTTTTTTATTTCTTCAGTGCTTTCAATACAATTCAACTGTCACTGCTCTGGGGAAAGGGAGCTGGATTTGACAGCCGCTTGTCTGCATGGACCATCAACTACCTCACTGACAGACCACAGTATGTGAGGCTCCAGGACTGTGTGTCTGATGTGGTGATGAGCAGCACAGGAGCACTACGGGGTACAGTGCTCACTCCTTTTCTCTTCATCCTGTATACAGCGAACTTCAGGCACAACACAAGCAGCTGTCACATGCAGAAGTTCTTTGATAATACTGCCATTGTTGGGCGTGGGTATCAGAAGAGAACGACCAGGAAAACCGGGAGGTCAGCTGGGATTTTCTCAACTGGTGTGAGTCAAACCACCTTCACATCAACGCTAGCAAGACAAAGGAGATGGCGGTTGACTTTAGCAGGAGGCCGCTCGGTACTACACCGGTGAACATCCAGGGTGTCGACATTGAGATGGTGGAGACATACAAATACCTGGGTGTTCACCTCAACAATAAACTGGACTGGTCCAAAAACACAGACGTCCTGTACAAAAAGGACCATAGCAGGTGGAGACCTGCTGAGGAAAATGAGGTCCTTTGGTGTGTGCGGGACTTTGTTAAAAACCTTTTATGACTCTGTGGTTTCGTCTGCAATCTTCGCCTGCTGGGGAGCTGAGAGCACAGAGAGGGACAGGAAAAGGCTAAACAGACTGGTGAAGAGGGCTAGCTCTGTTCTGGTCTGCCCTCAGGACACCATAGAGGAGGTGGGGGGGGGAGGATGTTGGCCAAGCTGGCATCAATCACGGGCAACACTTCTCACCTTCAGCAGCAGACTGTTGCACCCTCAGTGCAAGAATGAGCTCTACCGCAGGTCCTTTATTCCAGCAGCAATCAGACTCTTTAATACAACATTATAATGTAGCACTGCTAGCTGGTTCTACAACATGAGCTTGACAATATTCTGCACTATGCATATTTATTTATTTATTTATTACTCTGTGTCACCTCCTACTGTGCATTATGTCATTTATCATCCGCACCTTACTCATCTGCATATCTGTGTGCATATACTGTCTGCTTAAATAAGGGTGTTTATAGTGTACATATTTTTATTATTATTGTAACTCATATTCAATTTTTTTCTATTTCATATATTACTCTTTGTATATTTTTCCTATGTCTATTTAATGTGTATTTGTGTTATTCTGATATGTGTGAATATTTCTTTAGAGCTTCTATAACAAGGGAATTTCCCCAGTGTGGGATATATTAAGTCTATCTTATCTAATGTCATCTTATCTTATTTTTTTTGACATACTATGCTATGGCTTTTTCATGACTTTTTCTACTTACTTTATTATGACTTTGTCGACATACTATACTGTGACTTTTTTGTGTTATTTTTCGACATAGAATACTATAACTTTTTGTGGGATTTTTTTGCATACAATACTATGACCTTTTTCGACATACTATACTATGACTTTTTTGTGACATCCTACACTGACATTTTAATGAATTTTTATACCATACTATATTATGAATTTTTATGACATATAGTACTATGACTTTTGTGAATTTTTATGACATACTATACTATAACTTTTTTTTATGATTTTTTCGACATGCTATACTAAGACTTTTTAATGAATTTATTGACATAATGTACTTTGACTTTTTCCGACTTTTTTCAACATACCAAACTATGACTTTTTTCCACATACTATACTATGACTTTTTCCGACTTTTTTCCTCATACTATACTATGACTTTTTAATGATTTTTTCGACATACTATACTATGACTTTTCCGACTTTTTTCCACATATTATACTTTGATTTTTTTTATGATGTTTTCAACAAACTATACTAAGACTTTTTAATGATTTTTTTGACATACTATACTTTTACTTTTAAAAACTTTTTTCAATATACTATACTATGACTTTTTTATGACTTTTTTACACATACTATACTATGACTTTTTTCGACTTTTTTACACATACTATACTATGACTTTTTGAAGATTTTTTTGGCAAACTATACTTTGACTTTTTCCAACTTTTTTCAACATACTATACTATGACATTTTTTTGACATACGATATTATGACTTTTTTCGAAATACTATACTATGACTTTTTTCGACTTTTTTACACATATTATACTATGACTTTTTAATGATTTTTTCGACATACTATACTATGACTTTTTATGATTTTTTTGACATACTATACTATGACTTTTTTCGAAATACTATACTATGACTTTTTTCGACTTTTTTACACATACTATACTATGACTTTTTAATGATTTTTTCGACATATTGTACTATGACTTTTTTCCACATACTATACTTTGACTTTTTTTATGTTTTCGACAAACTATACTAAGACTTTTTCATGATTTTTTTGACATACTATACTTTTACTTTTTCCGACATTTTTCAACATACTATACTATGACTTTTTTTATGACTTTTTTCAACATACTATACTCTGAATTTTTCCGACTTTTTTCAACATACTATACTATGACTTTTTTAGATTTTTTCGACATGCTATACTATGACTTTTTTCATGATTTTTTCGACATAATATGACTTTTTCCGACTTTTTTTCCACATACTATACTATGATTATTTTATGACATACTATACTATAACTTTTTTTATGATTTTTTCGACATGCTATACTATGACTTTTTTTTATGATTATTTCGACATGCTTATGCTTATGCTTTCGACATGCTTATGCTTATGCTTATGCTTATGCTTATGATTTTTCGACATACTATACTATGGCTTTTTTCGACTTTTTTAATGATTCTTTCGACATGCTATACTAAGACTTTTTAATGAATTTATTGACATAATGTACTTTGACTTTTTCCGACTTTTTTCAACATACTGTACTATGATTTTTTTATGACTTTTTTCGACATACTCTACTTTGACTTTTTCCAACTTTTTTCAACATACTATACTATGACTTTTTAATGATTTTCTTGACATACTATACTTTGAGTTTTTCCGACTTTTTAAGACATACTATACTATGACCTTCTCCTGGAACCATCACCTTATTGTGGTGGAGAGGTTTGTGTGTCCCTATGAACCTGAGGGCTGTGTTGTCTGGAGCTTTGTGCTCCTGGTAGGGTCTCCCAAGGCAAAGTGGTCTCAGGGGAGGGGCCAGACAAAGAATGGTTCAAAAACCCTATGAAAAAACGAGGTAGAGATGGAGTGACCCTGCCCGGAGGAAGCCCGGGGCCCCCGTCTGGAGCCAGGCCCAGATGGAGGGCCCGTCAGCGAGCGCCTGGTGGCCGGGTTTGCCACGGAGCCCGAAAAAGCTACGTGGCACCTCTCTCTCCAACCCATGGGCCCACCACCTATGGGAGGAACCGCTGGGGTCGGGTGCGCTGCCACATGGGTGGCAGTGAAGGTCAGGGGCCTCGACGGACCAGACCCGGGCAGCAGACGCTGGCTCTGGGGACGTGGAACGTCACCTCTCTGTGGGGGAAGGAGCCGGAACTTGTGCGGGAGGTGGAGCGCTACCAGTTGGATCTGGTGGGGCTTACCTCTACGCACAGTCTCGGTTCTGGAACCATACTCCTGGATAGGGGTTGTACTCTTTTCTTCTCCGGAGTTGCCCAGGGTGTGAGGCGCCGGGCGGGTGTGGGGATACTCACAAGCCCCCGGCTGAGCGCCGCTACGTTGGAGTTTACCCCGGTGAATGAGAGGGTCGCCTCCCTACGCCTGCGGGTTGTGGGGGGGAAAACTCTGACTGTTGTTTGTGCGTATGCACCAAACAAGAGCTCGGAGTATTCGGCCTTCTTGGAGACCTTGAATGGAGTCCTGTATGGGGCTCCAGTGGGGGACTCCATAGTTCTGCTGGGGGACTTCAACGCACACGTGGGAAATGATGGAGACACATGGAGAGGCGTGATTGGGAGGAACAGCCTCCCTGATCTAAACCAGAGTGGTTGTTTGTTGTTGGACTTCTGTGCTAGTCATGGATTGTCTATAACGAACACCATGTTCGAACATAGGGATGCTCATAAGTGTACTTGGTACCAGAGCACCCTAGGCCAAAGGTCAATGATCGATTTTATAATCGTTTCATCTGATCTGAGGCCGTATGTTTTGGACACTCGGGTGAAGAGAGGGGCAGAGCTGCAAACTGATCACCATCTGGTGGTGAGTTGGGTCAGAGGGTGTGGGAAGACTCTGGATAGACCTGGTAAGCCCAAACGGGTAGTGCGGGTAAATTGGGAACGTCTGGAGGAGGCCCCTGTCCGACAGACTTTCAACTCACACCTCCGGCGGAGCTTTTCGTGCATCCCTGTGGAGGCTGGGGGCATTGAACCCGAGTGGACAATGTTCAAAGTTTCCATTGCTGAAGCTGCGGCGGGGAGCTGTGGTCTTAGGGTCTTAGGTGCCTCAAGGGGCGGTAACCCACGAACACCGTGGTGGACACCGGTGGTCAGGGAAGCCGTCCGACTGAAGAAGGAGTCTTTCCGGGATATGTTATCCCAGAGGACTCCGGAGGCAGTTGCAAGGTACCGAAGGGCTGCAGCCTCTGCCGTGAAAGAGGCAAAGCAGCGGGTGTGGGAGAAGTTCGGAGAAGACATGGAGAAGGACTTTCGGTCGGCACCAAGGTGCTTCTGGAAAACCGTTCGCCACCTCAGGAGGGGGAAGCGGGGAACCATCCAAGCTGTGTACAGTAAGGATGGGACGCTGTTGACCTCAAATGAGGAGGTAATAGGGCGGTGGAAGGAGCACTTTGAGGAACTCCTAAATCCGACTAATACGCCCTCTATGGTAGAGGCAGAGCTGGAGGATGATGGGGGATTGTCGTCAATTTCCCTGGTGGAAGTTGCTGAGGTAGTTAAACAACTCCACAGTGGCAAAGCCCCAGGGATTGATGAGATCCGTCCAGAAATGCTTAAAGCTCTGGGTGTGGAGGGGTTGTCTTGGTTGACACGCCTCTTCAACATTGCGTGGAAGTCGGGGACGGTGCCTAAGGAGTGGCAGACCGGGGTGGTGGTTCCCCTTTTCAAAAAGGGGGACCAGAGGGTGTGTGCCAATTACAGGGGTATCACACTTCTCAGCCTCCCCAGTAAAGTCTACTCCAAGGTGCTGGAAAGGAGGGTTCGGTCGATAGTCGAACCTCAGGTTGAAGAGGAACAATGCGGATTCCGTCCTGGTCGTGGAACAACGGACCAGATCTTTACTCTCGCAAGGATCCTGGAGGGAGCCTGGGAGTATGCCCAACCGGTCTACATGTGCTTTGTGGATCTGGAGAAGGCGTATGACCGGGTCCCCCGGGAGATACTATGGGAGGTGCTGCGGGAGTATGGGGTGAGGGGGTCCCTTCTCAGGGCCATCCAATCTCTGTACGACCAAAGCGAGAGCTGTGTCCGGGTTCTCGGCAGTAAGTCGGACTCGTTTCAGGTGAGAGTTGGCCTCCGCCAGGGCTGCGCTTTGTCACCAATCCTGTTTGTAGTATTTATGGACAGGATATCGAGGCGTAGTCGGGGTGGAGAGGGGTTGCAGTTTGGTGAGCTGGGGATCTCATCGCTGCTTTTTGCGGATGATGTGGTCCTGATGGCATCGTCGGCCTGTGACCTTCAGCACTCACTGGATCGGTTCGCAGCCGAGTGTGAAGCGGCTGGGATGAGGATCAGCACCTCTAAATCTGAGGCCATGGTTCTCAGCAGGAAACCGATTGAGTGCCTTCTCCAGGTAGGGAATGAGTCTTTACCCCAAGTGAAGGAGTTCAAGTACCTTGGGGTATTGTTCGCGAATGAGGGGACAATGGAGCGGGAGATTGGTCGGAGAATCGGCGCAGCGGGTGCGGTATTACACTCAATTTATCGCACCGTTGTGACGAAAAGAGAGCTGAGCCAGAAGGCAAAGCTCTCAATCTACCGGTCAGTTTTCGTTCCTACCCTCACCTATGGTCATGAAGGCTGGGTCATGACCGAAAGAACGAGATCCAGGGTACAAGCGGCCGAAATGGGTTTCCTCAGGAGGGTGGCTGGCATCTCCCTTAGAGATAGGGTGAGAAGCTCAGTCATCCGTGAGGAGCTCGGAGTAGAGCCGCTGCTCCTTCGCGTCGAAAGGAGCCAGTTGAGGTGGTTCGGGCATCTGGTAAGGATGCCCCCTGGGCGCCTCCCTAGGGAGGTGTTCCAGGCACGTCCAGCTGGGAGGAGGCCTCGGGGAAGACCCAGGACTAGGTGGAGGGATTATATCTCCAACCTGGCCTGGGAACGCCTCGGGATCCCCCAGTCGGAGCTGGTTAATGTGGCTCGGGAAAGGGAAGTTTGGGGTCCCCTGCTGGAGCTGCTACCCCCGCGACCCATTACCGGATAAGCGGAAGAAGATGGATGGATGGATGGATATACTATGACTTTTTTCCTCATACTATACTTTGACTTTTTTTATGTTTTCGACAAACTATACTAAGACTTTTTCATGATTTTTTTGACATACTATACTTTTACTTTTTCCGACATTTTTCAACATACTATACTATGACTTTTTTCGACATACTATACTCTGAATTTTTCCGACTTTTTTCAACATACTATACTATGACTTTTTTCATGATTTTTTCGACATAC
This sequence comes from Sander lucioperca, assembly GCF_008315115.2. Lineage (NCBI taxonomy): Eukaryota > Metazoa > Chordata > Actinopteri > Perciformes > Percidae > Sander > Sander lucioperca. Next base: position 19,170,057 of record NC_050195.1, on the reverse strand, counting down.
TATATATGACTTTTTTTCGACATACTATACTATGACTTTGTATGACTTTCTTTCCACATACTATACTATGATTTTTTTATGACATACTATACTATTACTTTTTTTATGATTTTTTCGACATACTATACTATGGCTTTTTTCGACTTTTTTATGATTTTTTTTCGACATACTCTAATATGACTTTTTCTGACTTTTTTAATGATTTTTTTGAAATACTATACTATGACTTTTTTATGATTTTTTTCGACATGCTATACCAGAGACGTCGTTAGGCCTATTTTAGGGGGGCTGACGCTACCTCAAAATGTTCCTAAGCCCCCCCAAATAATAATAAGAAAAATAATAATTAGATTTTTTTTTTTAATTTTTACAGTGCACTCTGTATCACTCACTACGTGGACTCAATCTTCCTTCACCATTCATCTGTTTGTGTCGTCGTGCACTGCAGTCTGTTTTATTTTTATTTCACGAACTGTCAACTGGTCGAAACGGCAGTGTTTTAGAGAGAGGCTCACGAGCGGCCGCTTGCACGGTAACGGTATGTGGACGAGCGAGGTATTGAGTTAAGAGAGAGAGGCAGCATTAAAACACAGCAGTAAATCAGAGAAATACAATGTTGTTTTCGCCGATTTATGACTCAAAATGCAACTGTAGCAAGTATCTCACTATCATTAACGTTATCCAAATTCATAATTAGAAACAACAAATAATATATCCAGCTACAAAAAAGCCGGAAAGTCGAAAGTTAGACAGAAGTAGGCCTACAAAGAGTCAATGGCTATGAAGATGATACACCGTCTTGTCTCTTCTCATTGGTTTAAACTGGCAGCTTTCAGAATGCTGCTGACCGGTGTGTTGCAAGTAGCTGCAGGATTTATCTCGTCTCGTCGCAAATCTTTGGTCTGGACTTGCTACCGCACACACAGTGAATGATATAGAGTGAAATTGTAAGTTGTTAATGACTTTTACTTTTTTGCTTCACTTCAGCTACATTTACTTGAGGTAAAGATAAAGGAATATTTTAGCTGGCTATAGAAAACAATAGTCTAGCTAGTGTAAACGAGTGAAATACAAGAAATTGCTCGCCTAGTAAGGTACGTTTATTTGATTAGGATAAATCACATTAATCAACACTTCCTTAAATGCGCCAGTGTTAGCCAGTCGGCTAATTTTCAACTGTGCATGTCTTTATGGTGGGAAGAAACTCCACACCCAAGGCCCGGACCGACCTGGATTCGAACCCTAAGCTTTCTTGCTGTGAGGTAGAAGTGCTAACCACTGAGCCACCGTGCTGTTTCGTGTACCCGAAGCTCTCTATTCTTTACCATTAATATAGCCTGCTTTCTCTATAGTATTAAAACAATATTAGTCCCTAAATATCATAGTGTCACTGTTAATGCTATTGTACAATAACCTTCAATTAATTGAACAAATGGATACTGGAAGATATTTTAGGAGAGAGAGAGAGAGAGAGAGAGAGAGAGAGCGAGAGAGAGAGAGAGAGAGAGAGAGAGAGAGAGAGGCACCAAGGCATAGCCTAAACTAAATTATTTCATTCTTATATATGCTTCATTCTGACCAACTTAACCTTTTGCATTCCTTTGCTGTAATAAATTAAACAAGTATGTAGATGTTGCCTAAATGTAGACTAGGCTATATATGAGCATACATACATACATACATACATACATACATACATACTAGAACTTTTATTCATCTCGCCATCAGGTTATTAAATTCAGACATTCTTTAAATCCTTGTCAACCATATTGCAACGAGCTAGTTCAGCGTATCATGCCTGGCTGGAGTAGTGTGTTTTTCTTTAGGAGTGGGAAGGGCAGACAGCATGTTGCCTGTTTCGTCATTTGGGCTGCCTTGTTGAGTGCAGTGGCACTGAGAACATTATATTTCACATAATTGAAGCTCTTTTTTTTAAAATGAAATATGATTAGTCCAACGAATCGTTCCGTTTGTAATGCGCACCTAACCGAAAGCCTCGTACTGAACGGTTCAATACGAATACGTGTATCGTTACACCCCTAGTAATTAAATATCGTTAGTCTTATTTTGACCTGCAACTTATCTAACAGAGAGAGGAATTAGGTGTGGTATTACTTTACCACACATTTACACGGGCAGATAGATAACGGTTAAGTCTTAGCCTAAAGAAGAACTCAGCAGGAGCACAGTCTGGCCTAAGTAAACCCCCCATGCATCTTTGATGTATCTAAAAGCTAACTTTAGAGTTTGTAAGTAAGATTTTACAAGGGAAAGTTTTGCATAGCGACAGGGGGGCTGTCTTTCAATCCTAGTGACGTTCCTGTGCTATACTAAGACTTTTTAATGAATTTATTGACATAATATACTTTGACTTTTTCCTACTTTTTTCAACATACTATACTATGATTTTTTTATGACTTTTTTCGACATACTCTACTTTGACTTTTTAATGATTTTTTTGACATACTATACTTTGAGTTTTTCTGACTTTTTAGGACATACTATACTATGACTTTTTCTGACTTTTTTCCTCATACTATACTATGACTTTTTAATGATTTTTTCGACATATTGTACTATGACTTTTTTCCACATACTATACTTTGACTTTTTTTATGTTTTCAACAAACTATACTAAGACTTTTTAATGATTTTTTTGACATACTACACTTTTACTTTTTCCGACATTTTTCAACATACTATACTATGACTTTTTAGGATTTTTTCGACATACTACACTTTGACTTTTTTTCAACTTTTTTCGACATACTATACTATGACTTATAAAATGTCAAAAAAAGTCATAGTATAGTATGTCGACAAAAAGTCGAAAAAAGTCATAGTATAGTATGTCGAAAAAAGTCATAGTATAGTATGTCAAAAACATGCTATATATGACTTTTGAATGATTTTTTGGCAAATTATACTTTGACTTTTTCCAACTTTTTCCAACATACTATACTATGACTATTTATGACTTTTTTCGACATACTATACTATGACTTTTTTATGATTGTTTTCCTCATACTATACTATAACTTTTTTTGACTTTTTTTTCATGATTTTTTCGACATGCTATACTAAGACTTTTTAATGATTTTTTTGACATAATGTACTTTGACTTTTTCCAACTTTTTTCAACATACTATACTATGACTTTTAGATTTTTTTCGACATACCAAACTATGACTCTTTTATGATTTTCTTCGACATACTATACTATGACTTTTTTTCAACATACTATACTATAACTCTTTTCAACTTTTTTTCTACATACTATGACTTTTTTCACAGGCGCCATACTACTGAATAAAATTAAAAAAAAACACCAAAATAAAGCACTTTATTCACATGAAATGAGTACAGATGTATAACGCACAACGTTTAACCCTATGTAATCATGATCAGGTTCTCCATTAGAGGGTTATTTTGAACACTGAAGTTCTGTCAGCTGGATGGAGCTCCCATACTCCCAAACTGTGGTTATACTGACGCTTCTTCATGCTGAAAAAAAGTCAAAGTCTAGTATGTCCAAAAATGTCATAGTATAGTATGTCGAAAATAATAATAGCATAGTATGTTGAATACAACTAAAACTAAAAAAGTCCTAGTATAGTATGTTGAAAAAAGTGATAAAAAGTCATAGCATAGTATGTCGAAAAAAATCATAGTCATAGTCATAGTATAGTATGTCGAAAATAATAATAGCATAGTATGTTGAATACAACTAAAACTAAAAAAGTCCTAGTATAGTATGTTGAAAAAAGTGATAAAAAGTCATAGCATAGTATGTCGAAAAAAATCAAAGCATAGTATGTCGAAGAAAGTCAAAGTCATAGCAGTTTGTCGAAACAAGTCATAGCATAGTATGTTGAAATAAAACAAAAAAAGTCATAGTATGTCGAATAAGTCATAAAAAGTAATAGTTTAGTATGTCAAAAAAAGGCATAAAAGTCATGTATGTCGAAAAAAAGTCATAGCATAGTATGTCGAAAAAAGTTTTTAAAAAACTCACGGAAAACTATAATAACTCGAACAAAAGTTGAAAAAAGTAATAGTATAGTATGTTGAAAAAAGTGGAATAAAAGTCATAGTATAATTTGTCGAAAACAGTAGAAAAAAGTAATCATATAGAATGTCAAAAAAAAGTCATAGTATAGTATGTTGAAAAAAGTCATAGTATAGTGTGTCAAAAAAAGTGGAAAAAAGTCATATTATGGCATATCAAAAAAGTGAGTATAGTTCTGAAAAAGTAGAAAAAAGTCATAGTACATATGTCGAAAAACACAAAAAGAATTCTAGTATAGTATGTCGAAAAAAATACAAAAAGTCATAGTATAGTATGTCGAAAAAAAACTCAAAAAGTCATAGTATAGTATGTCGAAAAAAGTCATAGTACAGTATGTTGGAAAAAAAGTCATAATATAGTATGTTGAAAAAAAATCTAAACAGTCATAGTATAGTATGTCGAAAAAAATCATAGTATAGTATGTCGGAAAAAAAGTCATAATATAGTATGTCGAAAATAACACCAAAAAGTCATAATACAGTCGAAAAAAACAAATGAAGTCATAGTATCGTATGTCGAAAAAAAAAAAAACTTTCATAGTTGAGTATGTCAAAAAAGTCATAGTATAGTATGACAAAATAAGTCATAGTATTCTGTCGGAATAAACACAAAATAAATCATATCACGTCAAATTTCATAGTATGTCGAAAATAAAGTCATAAAAAAGTCATATATAGGATAAGTAAAAAAAGGGATAAAAAGTAATTTTATAGTATGTCGAAAAAAGGCATGAAAGTCATAGCATAGTATGTCAAAAAAAGTAATAAAAAGTCATAGTAAAGTATGTCAGAAAAGTCATAAAAAGTCATATATATAGTATGTCAAAAAAAAGGCATAAAAAGTCAGAGTATAGTAAATCGGAAAAAACTCTAGTATAGTATGTGATAAAAAAGTAATAGTATAGTATGTCGTAAAAAGTCATAAAAAATCATATTATAGTATATGACAGAATGCCATAAAAAGTCATAGCATAATGTGATAAAAAGTCATTTTTTAGTATGTTGGAAATAAAGTCATAAAAAAGTCTTATACAGTATATAAAAAAGGATAAAAAGTCATAGTATAGTATGTCGAAAAAGTCATAGAAAGTCATAGCATAGTATGTCAAAAAAGTCATAAAAAAGTCAAAGTACAGTATGTTGGAAAAAACTCAAAAAGTCATAGTATAGTATGTCGAAATAAGTCACAGTATTCTATGTCGGAATAAACACAATAAACAAATCATATCATATGTGATTTTATAGTACGTCGAAAATAAAGTCATAAAAAAGTCATACTGTATAGGATATTTGAAAAAGGGATAAAAAGTCATAGTATAGTATGTCGAAAAAGGCATAAAAGTCATAGCATAGTATGTCAAAAAAAGTCATAAAAAGTCATTGTATAGTATGTCGAAAAAGTCATAAAATGTCATATATACTATGTCGGAAAAAAATGCATAAAAAGTCATAGTATAATATGTCAGAAAAAACTCAAAGTCATAGTATAGTATGTCGAAAAAGTCATATATAGTATGTTGAAAAAAAGGCATAAAAGGTTGTGGTATAGTAAATCAAAAAAGTCATAAAATGTCATATATACTATGTCGGAAAAAAATGCATAAAAAGTCATAGTATAGTATGTCAGAAAAAACTCATAAAGTCATAGTATAGTATGTCGAAAAAGTCATATATAGTATGTCGAAAAAAAAGGCATAAAAGGTTGTGATATAGTAAGTCGGAAAAAATTCAAAGTCAAAGTATATATAGTATATTATGTCATGAAAAAGTCATAGTATAGTATGTTGTAAAAAGTCATAAAAGTCATGGCATAGTATGTCATAAAAAGTTATAGTATGTCGTAAAAAAATCATAGTATAGTATGTCATAAAAATTCATAGTATGTTATATGATAAAAACTCATAAAAAATCATAGTATATATGCCATAAAAAAGTCATAAAAAGTCACAGTATAGTATGTCATGAAAAATCATGAAAAAAGTCATGATATAGTATGTCATAAAAATTCATAAAATGACAGTATAGTATGAAATTAAAAGAGTATAGTATGTGATAAAAAGTCATAAAGGTCATAGTATAGTCTTCATAAAAAAGTCATAAAAAGTCATAGTAAAGTATGTGAGAATTTGTCATAAAAAGTCATAGTATATTTGATAAAAAGTCATAAAAAACATAGTATAGTATGTCATAAAAAATATGTTTTTTAAAGTCACAGTATAGTATGTTATACAAATTCATAAAAAGTCATAGTATGTCATTAAAAAGTCATAATATAGTATGTCATAAAAATTCATAAAATGTCAGTATAGTATGTCATTAAAAGGTCACAGTACAGTATGTGATAAAAATTCATAAAATGTCAGTATAGTATGTCATTAAAAGGTCACAGTACAGTATGTGATAAGTCATAAAAAGTCAAAGTATGTCATAAGTCATACAATAGTATATTATAAAAAATCATAGTATAGTATGTCATAAAAAGTCATAGTATAGTATGTCATAAAAAGTCGTAGTATAGTATGTCATATAAATGTCATAAAAAACCATAGTATAACATTGATAGAAAGTCAAAAAAATATAGTATGATAAAAAAGTATAGTATGACGTAAAGAAAAATCATAGTATAGTATATCATAATAAAATGTCATAAAAAAGGCATAGTAGTATATAAGTTATAAAGTCATAGTACAGTATATGTGATAAAGTCATAAAAAAGTCAAAGTATAGTATGTCTAAAAAACGTTATAGTATAGTATGCCATTAAAAAGTTATTTGCCATAAGTCATTGTAAAGTATGTGATAGAAAGTCATGTATAGTATGTCGAAAAAGTCATAAAAAGGCATAGTACAGTACGCCATAAAAACAAGTCATAGTATGTCATAAAAAAAAGTTTGTGATAGTCATAAATTCTATCAAATAAAAAATTTAGTCAAGTATGTCATAAAAGAGGTCAAAAGTCATGTCATACAGAAGTCTTTAAAATAGTCAGTGTAGTATCGTCATAAAAAGTCAGTTATGTATATCATGTAAAAGTCATAAAACATTCATAGTATAGTATGTCATAACAAATCACGAAAGTCATATATATAGCACGTCATAATACGTCACTTAAGTCATAGTATAGTATGTCAAATGTTACTTTTCCTCCCATCTGTCCTCTTAAAAAAAGTGCCCAACAGGTGATTTTAGTGATTTACTGCTTTCTAAGAGAAGGGCCAAGCTAAGTAGGATTTCAAACACCACTTTATTCACATCTGCAATATATCGGCCAATCAAATAAAGCACAGAGCAGTCAAGAAAAGACATAACTCCTAACCACTTGTAAGGAACATAAAGGAGCTTCTCAATTTCTAAAAAAATAATGTACAACATAATCAGCCATTTAACTGTAATGTTTTGTTCCTCTAAATTGTACTATACATTCACTTTTCATTGAAGCCTTTGCACTGAGCAAAGAAAAACACTGGCAAGACAAACTTTTAGAAATAGGGGTTAACCAGGAACAGATTAGGGAAACAACGTATAAAATTAATCACGAAACTGGATAATAGTGAATTAAAACAAAAGAATGGAACATTTGTTAAAAGCTGATATGTTTTCTAAGCTGCAACCCAGGTGCCAATAGTTTTATTGGCCGTGCCCTACTGTCTAAAGTACAGACGAGCGTTCGAAGTAATAAGATTCAATAATACAAGTTTCAGTTATAAATGCAGTGTTATTAAATTTCAAACTCAGTGCTGAAAAAGTCCTCACAGTTACATCACTGTTAAAAACACATAAAAAGCAACACACACAAGTAGCAAAGGATGAAACAACAGATGAGTTCTCAGCTGATCAGTAAGTCAGTCGTAACTGGGTTTTCATGGACGCAGCCGTGCCCATTCTCAAGTAGGAATATCATCAAGTCTCAATCTGTCCGTTTTCATTGATGCTGGTGTGTTCTGTACTCCTTTTTTGACATCATTTGCAAGACACTCCGCTCACTTGCAGTCTTTGATGGCCACTCATTTATTACAAGACCTTCTTCTCAAATGTCCGTGATCGGTCTATATGGAAATGTGGCAGGTGTAGAGAAGCCCACATATGTGTGTGCCATTTGGGGTTGGAGCTCTCAAAATCCATACTGGAGAAAGAACGAGTTTTAAAGTTACGGGTCTTCAAAAGATGTCCACCAGCTCACATTACACAGTTCACTGCCAGCAGAAGAGAAGGCTTCAAACATGCATTAGTCTAAAGCATGAAAATGGCTTTGGATGAGGCAGCGAAATCCAAAAAAAAAAAAAAAAAAAATTAAATTTCAAATGAAATAAAAAGGTGCATGGGGCGAAAATGAGAAGAGGAAAGCCTAGATATTCTTTGGCCGAGGAGTGTCCATCAGGAAAATTCACACGCACAGAGCTCTGGGAAACCTGGGAGAAAAAGAGAAGTAAGCAAAAATAAACTCATTCAAATTTGTTGAAGAAATCTGTAATACTAGCAAAACACCTCCTGCATCATTTCTATTAAAACTTTAAAGAAGCCAAATCCAATGACTTCAAGATTGTGAATCAGAATAATCAATAACAGTCTAACCTGTCCTCAGTGAAGCCGTCCATTTCCTCCTCATCATCCAGCTCCATGTCCAACTCATTGTCAAGACAATCACGGCCATACCCACTCAAGACGCTGCACGTATGAAAGATTTATACATGATCAGATGTAGTTGGTTAAGTCCTTTCTGTCATCTTTTGCAAACTGCGCTTGTATTTGTTTTATTGTATCTGATACATATTTATCTACATAAAATCGCTTATATTTATCATGTGTTGTGGCTGCTGACCTGACGGAGCGACATGTGAAGAATACAATCCTCTTGAGTTTCTTGTTGTAGAAGAAGTAGTTGAAGGACCAGAGGCTCCCCTCTTCACCAAAAGGGTCCGAGTCCAGATCAGGGTTGTAGCTATGAACAAATATTAAGACACCAAGCTTAAAAGTGGCTGAAGTCGATACTTCAGCGTCGTTATAAAATACATACATGCACGCGTTTGCGCACACACGGGCCTACCTGTAAATGTCACAGCTCTGCAGGTTGATCTCTTGATCGATGGCGTTCCACAGCTCCGGCCCCAGAGAGTTGAACTCCTCTCCCACAGCTGAGAACAAGCTGCTGTTTACTGCATTAGCCACCTGGAAAGAGGGCTTGGTCAAATAATGATTTAACAAAGCTTTTTTTTCCTCTATGTTATGTTAAATGTATCTGAAAAAAATATATATCTTCCGTGCTTCAGAAGGCAGACTCAGCAGCATACTAACCCAGTTGAGGCTGGGTTCTCGGCTGAACTCGTGGGCCCGCGCGGCGCTAAAGTCATAGTCCGGCCGGAAGGACTCGTTGAGCGTGGTGATGAGGTAGAAAAGAGTCTTCCTGCAACACTTGTCACTCAGGGGGTTCTCCCCGTCATCACTGCTCTTCCCCAGCCTGCACAGAAACACAACGGAGAGGGAAATTAAAAGAGAAATGCTTGAATCCTTAATTATCTTTTCTAACTATTGACTAATGCAAGAGTCCTTGACCACACTCCCTCCTTCACCGTGGACTGGAGTACTCACTGTGAAGGGCTGGTGGCGCTGGTGGACTGAGGGGGAGAGAGGGCCTCCAGGACATGCGGCTCCCCTTCCTGGCAGAACTGCTTGAACATATGTTTATCGTCACCTGCCATCTTACAGGAGTAGCTCTCCATCCTGCAGGGCAAAAACAATATAAATAAATCATGATATTTTGTGGACAATATTCATGTCATCAACGTGTGTGCTGTAAATATAATGAAAGAGATTTCAGATGAGTGAAAATGTTTGCCAAATCCCAAGATTACTTTAAAAGCCCATTACATAACATATCAGGGGCATATCAGGGTATTTTATTGCATTTCATTTCAACAAATGTACCTCTCTATCCACAGACAAAATAAATAGGCTAATATAGGAAATTATAGTAGTAGATTTACCATTTTCCACACTTCGCTGCAGCGTTATTATTTGGGGGAAATCAGATCTGATTTGGTATTGAATTCATTAAAAGCATTCACAGAGTGCAAAATTGGATTGCAAAAGCTCTATGATCCATAACTGTCAAAATAGCCCTCGTCTTTTCACTGGGACAAAAATGTCATGCATGCCCTTTCATGTTTCTGGGTCAGCTGCACTGTATACAGATACGTGAGTGGAGCAGACTGGTGTGGAGTGGTTTATTTTGCCACCTCCCACCTACATGGGTTATGTAAGAGCAAAGGTTGTGCAACTTAAGATAAACAGACTGAGACCCTGACTGGCCTTGCCAGCCTAATTATAGGGCCATCGGGTAGCAGTGGAAATAACTGCCCTGGTTTTCCATATACAACACAGCTGACCTGCCGACACAACACTGTCGGTAAATAGACGAACGAGCAGACACTGGAGCTGAGTGAAGATTGTCAACACGAAAAGGTTACTTCAATAAAGCTACAGCAGCAGCAGGCTCTGTTAACATCTGTACACAACTCTAATAGAATAGCCATTTATGTACAGTTTATTATTATATTACTGTACTGTTTTTTTTTTTTTTTCCTCTTTTACAAATTACCTACACAGAGGACCAGCTGTGTTTTCAAGTTGAGTTTTTTTATATTATGTGAAGCAATATGCAACTTGTCTTAAGTGCAGTACATTACGGTTTTATTTTCATTTCTATTTATGCAAAATCTGCTGGAAGCCTGGTGGGTACATTTTTAGTTAAGTTAGTTTTCAGCCTGCAAGTCATGCTGCTATGATGGGCTGTCTCACTAATCCTCTAAGCAGCCTAAAAAACAGCAGCCTTGGCAGCTTCAGCAGCACTCAGCTATCATGCAGTATTACTGAAGGCCTATGTGTTTATGTGTGCATGTACATACACTCAAATAACACTCTTCACAACGGTATCCAAAATAGCCACAGAGTGGTGTGAAAGGACACCATGCTGTGCGTCACTCCAGGTCACGAACAGTACAGAATCTCCGTTTCACCACCTACACTCAAAACCCTACACTCAGACTGGGCTGCATAACTCCACAACCCACTGCCCTTTATGCAACTACACGGTCACTGTAACTGCAAACCTGCTGAAGGCCTTACATAACCTAAAACAGTTTGCTAAGTCAAAAATATGCACCGTCAATTATCTATCAACTTTCAGTATAGGTTTTGAAGGGGCGCTTTAAGGTTAGTAGTCTGTTATCACCATGTTGCATAACATGCAGGTACTCGTTTCGCTTGCTCTACTACCCCCGTTAATAAGCAGAGTCAGTGATCTCTGAACCAGCCACACCTCTCAGACTCGATTCTTGTTTCATGACATCATACCAGACAAGGCAACCATCAGCCAAGTTAGAGGTTGCTTACAATAAATGCTCAACACTTCAGTGGCTCTTACTTTGGTATAAACACAAGGTCTAATGTCTGACTGTTATGTTGATGTTCCTGTTGAGACACTAAGTATGCATTACTGAAATAGAAGCAGTAAAGCTTACACAAAACCACCCAGAAAAGGTGACCTGTGCATGCATAACTATCGTGTGTGTGGTATGTGTGGGTATACGTGCAGTTTAGTGTCCCAAATTCCCCATACAATGTCCTTAATTATGAACCTGCTAAACCACCTGTGCTACCTTAACCCTACCCCTAACCTTAACGTGTCTCAAATAAGACCCTCATCATTTGGGACATTCAGTTTTTGGAAAATAATTTGTGACACTAAACTGCACGTAAGCCAGGTCCCATTTATTAGTAGGTAGTAATAAGCTTGCTGTGTGTTCCTGTAAACATGCAACACTAGTATATGCCAATAGTGGGCTCAGTTGTTCATGTTGCAATACAATCTTAAGGCTATGGCCCTTACCTGCCAAGGATGCGAGATTCGCCTGTTTCAACACACAGCCGGGAGCTGAGGGCTTCAAAACTGGAGCTTTCCAAAAGTTTCATTGCGGTCTGTGACAAAAAAGCAAGATAATGTTAGTTATTTGTAACGGTACCAAAATAACGGTTTGTATGTTCGTTCAATGCCTAACTAACCAACCGGCGTCAGGAAATAAATTATATGCTCCTAAACTGCCAGACAAACAACTGATGTTGTAAATAACAACATAGCACGGCGGAGCTACAGCGCCCCGTGAGTGCAAATTTTTAGTTTAAAACACAATTTCCTCTTTTATACCACTGCCCCTCCCCCACCCTGTTCAGTACAAGTTAACAAATCGTCTTCCTGGTTCAGTACATCGATGTTAAAACATAGCCAACTCACTTACCGAGCAATATTTTCAGCACAGGCAGGAAACAGCGGGTTCAAAAGTCAAACCGTGGAAACACTCGTTAACCGAACTGGTTACTCTGAAGCAAAAGATTACGATCCCCGCTTTGTTGATGACCAGCTAACGTTAGCTAGCGGTTAGCTTGCTAATTATTAACGCTTCTACTTCACAGCTGCGCTATTAATTCGCACTCGAGCTTAAACATCTTACAAAAGCACTCGGTCGAGAATGTGTTATTCTGAGGCCTTTTAAATGTATAGGAAAACTGCTCTTCCCGATTAAATGCGATGAGATTAAATCCAAAGACTGTTGGCGTCCGTCGGAGTCTGTCTGCAGCGGCATCCCTTTCGACCTGATTTTACAAAGAGGCTCGTGTTAGCTAAATCAAGTCGCCTTTTTCTAAGCGACTCGATCAGAAAAGTAGCAACTAACGAGCTACCTAGTCGAATAATTCACCGAAACGCGTTGTTTATGCAAATCTTCGATTACCTTAACAACACATCTACTCTCATGAAAACAACAGAATCTACTGTATGGTAACCCAGCCCCTTTTCTATTATAAACGCTTGGATATAACGTACACGCCCTACTTTTACTAAAGCCCTCTCGTGATTGGCTGTACATATAAATGACAACTAATGTGATTGGTTAAATCGTGCTCGTCAATTCCCAGGCCAGAACTGTGTCATATGTCTTGCCTGCTTGCTTATCGCAACGTAGCTGGTGAAACAAAAACTGCAAATTCAGAGTTGTTTGCTTGTATTTGAGATATGTACGTTCACTATTCGATTCCTACCCGTCTAGGATTAGAACAGTCACATGGAACCATTGAAATACTTATACGTATAAAATGCGTAGTTAAACATTTTTTTCATATTATTAAATGGTCTCATATTGTCTTTGCAAACCAGTTTTCTGCATTTTGTGTTGATTTTGAGACTTTATTTATTTTGTCTTTGCCATGTGTGTTATCCAATTGTATTTCTTGTTTTGTTGTTGTAACACACCCTGCACTGTGGATGTGACAGTGTAAAAATGTTCTGAGTGATTTAATTAAAGACTTATCATAGACTCAAGCATGCAGCAACAGCATAGACACTGACTAAATTAAAAAAGAAATAGCAGATTGGACCAGAGTGAAAACTACTATAAAGCTCTTTTATGTTCTCTTCTGTGAGAAGATAAAAGTATACATTAATGTGATGTGTGGCCCAGTGGCCTAATGGATAAGGCATCAGCCTCCGGAGCTGGGGATTGTGGGTTCAAGTCCCACCTGGGTCGTCATGTTTGATGGCAAATTTAATGATGCAGCAATTAAGTCACAGTATGGATGCTGTTGTGTTGACACAGATACTTGTATGAACCATGAAGTATAATGCTACAGTCTGCCCACCAGTTCACTACATATTCTTAATGAAACCTGACACTTACAGATTATCAACATGCCAAAAGAACATTTTATTGATATAAATATAAATCGCATACAGAAATCTTCCATTTAGTAACTGGCATTGGTTTGTCAGATCTGTGTAACATAGTCAGAAACATTCTCCAGGCCTGTGCATTCATTGTCCAGGTACTCCAGGATCACATTACCCCCATTGTACAGGGGAGTTTCTGTGTGAGCCAGCAGTGAGAGCAGGGTGTCGTCCATCCGGAAAGCCTCACCTGTCTGAGGATGACATAACCGCAGCTTCTGCAAGTAGAGAGCAGAGAGACGCGCTGTTAAGACATATTCAAGAAAAATACACTATGCTATCCTTTTTTTCAGGAAGATTTTAATGTAAGTTTACAAATTAATTACACTTAGATTAGCAATATATGGAAATCCTTTGTGTTACGGGAGGAAACCTCTATTTTGTGTTAAAAAGCAATTAAAGCATCACTAAGAAACTTCACACGTTATTGGCTATATATTACAAGTGTGGGTAGCTGTGAAAATACACAGAAATTATGTACTGTAACCTTTTTCTGGCATTCATGCTTATTTATGGCTGTAACCCTATTGACATACAAAACATGTAACACTGGTTAACCCTGCTTTTTGTAAACAGAGTTGCCTCTTGCTGCCAAAACCAGCATTTCAAGTGTGCAAACAAGACTTATCTATACATAGTTATGGAGGAAAACTCAATTTGAGCGTTATAGTCCTCTTGTTTTAAATTTTTTTTTAGGAAGTGGAAGTTATCAGGAAGACAAGAAAAGATAGTTCAAGGAACCAAAAAGTAGGCTGAGAAGTGGGGGATGTATTGGTAGTTGTGTTTTAAAATCTATTGTTATTATCAATGACACTAGCCCTGCTATCTGTTACCTTAGCTGTCAGTACATTATTGTTGTTCTTGAGACTAGCGAGGGAGGCTGCGTAATCCACCACTTTCCCAACACTCCATTTGGAACAGAAGAACATGGGTTGGCTGGAGTCTTTGAATTCTTTAGGAAGATACACCTGAAAATACGTTCTTTCTGTCTGGAAAGCCCAAAAAAGGAGAGGAGGTAGTCAGTTGGACAAAATAATAAATACAGATGTTACACTGTAGATAATATCAATATGAAAAGTTATATCACACTACTATTTATAAATAAAATCAAGACAGCTAGGATTTTACCTGTGGCAGCCCCTTGTCTCCTGCAGCATGCAGCTTCAGTTTCATTAATGCTACCTTAGCTGCAGTTGCACTGTTCTTTGCTCCTCTGCGTGCTTTACTTTTACATTTGTCCTTTGACTCTGAGTAGTCACAAGAGAAGAATACCAACACATTCCAAATGTAAGTAGGTTGAGGGACGCAAACAGATGTGTATTAGTTATGACAAAGATGAGAGCACTTTGGTTAATACTGATCCCATGTGGACAAATAAGAAATCACAGAAGAAATTCTGTCAAGGTAGCAACTACCAGTGACTGTACTACACTGTTACTTACCAACAATCTTTTGCACCAGCTCTTTTGTGGCTGCCATTCGAGGCTTTTGGACCTCCAACTTCTCGCACTTGTGATCATCTTGATGCCGATGGCTATAAGGCAGAACAAGAGAAATGTACCTGATTCATTAATAAAATAGTAATATACCGTACATAATGAGGGCAATGTAGTAACCCCTTTCCTTTGACTGCTTCTGTATGAAGTATATGAGCTAGGATGCACTGTACAGATCAACACAGGTTACATTGCTTTATATAAAAGGGTAAAGAAAAAGGGGAAGAAACTGTAAACCTACGCCAAACAGAAATGTTTTTCACACTGCGCACATATTACTGGCAACAATTCTTTTCCTTTGCAGTCTTGAAATGAGCATGGATAACTTGTACTGCTACCCACAGTTCGGGATTCCCTTTTCACTGGCTCCTGGAAAAAGTCAAAAGGAAATTATAAATCAACCCAGCCAGTATCTAAGTAACAGAGGAACAGAGGGACAAATGTCCCAGTAGTAATCTTATCACAGAAGGACATTTGGAATATGCAATCAACAACACAACATACCTCTGAACATGAATGGGCCTCTCTGCTTCTGTGCTCAAGGCTGTCCAAAACAAAAAGATATTTTATCAAAAATAAAACATGAGAAAGTGAAAAGTATCAAAGTATATTCACCATGACATACTTTATTTGACCATTGTTGTGCTACACTATATGTATACTATATCCACAAAGATTAATATATATATATATATATATATATATTTTTTTTTTTTTTTTACATGAACAGATAACATTTAAACAGATTTTTGACTAAGATATGTACTGAGTGGAGATTTAACATTTTAAAAAATAATTGTTGGTGGTCCCTGGCGGACAAACAATTGAATATGCTTACATACCAATATAACTGTGATGAGCCAAAATCAGCTGATAATATTAGATTAGATTATAGTTACTAGTAATTATGCAAATTATGCATTCTCACACAGCGCTCTTCCGGGAAATGTCTAGATCATTTCAGGGTTGCATTGCATGTGTAAAATGGGCTTTAGAGTTAGTAGGTAGGGATCTGAATACTTCCTCTAACTTTGGACATTTCTTTACACTGGGAGATTCTTACCAGAAAATACCACTGCAAAGATCACAAACAAATGGAAGGAAATCTAAAAGAAGAAAGTAGAGAACAAATACAATTAGTATCTGAGCTGAAACTAAACAACAAACTGCCAAACACAGACACCTCATTGTTTGCCAACTCTTCCAAAATCAAACAGCTGCAACATATTGGAGATGTGTTTATGGTAGATATAAGTAGATACCAAATGCATTGCAGCTGCAGTGAATTTGACTAATTTGACTTTCACTGGCAAATGAAATACATGAGAAACAAACACACTTTTCCACAATAAACGTTTCTATATACGAACCTTCTAAATGGTTATAATACCTGAACATCGGTGTCCGACCATGATTTTAACTATTTAGTAAGCGTTAGTTAGCTTGCTAGCTAGCTAGTTACTGACCGACAGTAGCCAGCTAGCTGCTAGCTGACAGGCTAGCCAAGCTAAATAACCGCTCGGTTAACACATAGGCAGAATAATATCACAGGTTAATATCTTTGCTTATTGTCATTCAGATGTAGACGTAACTGACCTTTCTGATTACAGGAATCGATCTGACAATGCTTCCCAATGTCTATTTCAGCCATTAGCTAGCCGTGAGTCTGCGGATGTCAACACGAACTTTGACCCCCAATCCCAACAGAAAAACTACGTCACTGAGGTTTTTTTGTTCCACTTGGTTTCACGCATAGACTGCAAACATAATGGTTTCACGGCCGAATGAATACATTTTGTGCGAAAGTATTTACTTGACTTTAGATTAAATAGAGATCGCCTGTCACAAACACTTACGTTATAATTCAGCACAGTTCTATTTTTTACTTCTTTTTTTAAATCAGTTTATTACTTCAACCAAGCTGAGAGCTCAGTGTGAAAAAAGGGGAGAGTGCAGTGTCAGGTGTCAATACGTCACGCAGGTATAATGGTGAAAGGTGTGGTGACAGGTGCGTTCACTGGCTGGTTTGAAAAAGCACAAAGCCGTCGTCGAGCTGGAAAATCTGCTCGTAGAACACACCTGCCTGTAGAAACATTGTGAAGCAGGAAACAGAGGCTGGGAGAGCTCGCGTACACTGTACCTAGTTACCTACGCAGTTTACACCAAAAGCTGCTAAAATGAGCAAAATCGCGAAATTATTCAAGGGGAGCGCCAGCTCAAGTTCATCGAGCTCCTCAAAGTCCAAACACCACCGGTCGCGGGGAGGACCTTCACCCCAAGAGGCCATTCACAAACTTCGGGAAACAGAAGAAATGCTGACGAAGAAACAAGACTACTTGGAGAAAAGAATAGAGCAGGAAATTATGATAGCCAAAAAGAATGGCACAAAAAACAAGCGAGGTTTGATTTCATCCTAATCTGAAAATATCTGTGCACCTGTTTTCCTTTGACAAAAGGCTTTTATTATGTTCTCCAGTGGGTTAGAATTGAGCATTGTAAATTTTCAAAAAGTTTAAGGGAAATACCACATGAAAACAAGTATTAAGAAAGATGTTAAAATACCTTCAGATAGCCTAGAGTCTAGGCTAAGGCATCTAAACCTATAGCCACATACTATGGGATTTGTTTTTTTAAGGTAGGGATGATGTCTTCCAATGAGCAAATTTAGTTTTGATTGCAGAATCAAGAATAATATAAAGGGAATTAAAATGTCTCTCACTATGCAATAAACCTACAGTTCTCACTGTTTTTTTTTCATGTGAAACATTGAAGTGCTGAATTGCTCTCCGAATCACCATAGACTAAAATTAAACAAAGGGAGGAACCTTGTATCTTTTGTTTGTGAAAGCCCAGCACTAGATGTTCTCTACCAATTAGCAAATACCAGAGTAAGGTGTGAAATTATCACAAAGAATCACACAGTATTTCTGTATCAGCTGCTCTGCAGGCCTTGAAGAGGAAGAAGCGATTGGAGCAGCAGCTCACGCAGATCGATGGCACGCTCTCCACCATCGAGTTTCAGAGGGAAGCTTTGGAGAACTCGAACACCAACACAGAGGTCCTGAAGAACATGGGTTTTGCTGCCAAGGCCATGAAGCAGGTCCACGAGAACATGTAAGAACATGGCCTTATAAACAACAACAAAAACAATCAAGATTTTGTTAATACTGCATCTTTTTACTCAAAAGTTCTTCGGATATAGCACTATCGATTCCCAATGTTTGTGTTATTATTGACCTTTGATAGGAGACCTAACAGTAACATTATTTAAAGACATTTTCTATTTCACCTTTGACAGAAAAAAACAGCAAAAGAATTTCACCTTAGCAAATTCTAATTTTCAGGAGTATTTATTTTTTATTTATGAAGCTAAAAGGAAAATCATCAAAATAGGACAAAAAACTACAGATTGGGGGGTTGTCTTTTCCTATCAGTATACCAAACCTTATACCTTATGTATTTTTTGACCGGACACATAATTTAAAAAAATATGTAGGCTATATAAACAAAATGATTAATAAATGAAAGGTAAAATAATCATTATCAATGAATTTATTAGCTGCAGCCCATAGGTAATTCTTAACCTTTTTGTTTTATGGCATCCAAGAATAAAAAAAATGTGGGGGTTGTTTTTAAGGAAACTCATTAAAGTGAGGAAAAGTTTACAGTGATGTGTAATCTAAGTTCTTTTATCTCTCTCTTCTCATTTTCAGGGACATTAACAAGATAGATGATCTGATGCAGGATATCACAGAGCAACAGGACGTGGCCCGAGAGATCAGCGAAGCAATCTCCGGACCTTTTGGCGATACATTCGACGAGGTTGAGATCTTCTGGTTCTTCCTCTCATTTTCAATTTTTATAGTTGTCATTTACTTTTTTGACACAAGATTTAAAATTTTGCTTGGTACTTGTGTGTTGCATTCTAAACTATTTCCTGCTTTACAAAAATGCATCTGACAAAACTCTTAATCCTGTGTGTACTTTGTGTATTTTCTTAGGATGAGCTGATGGCAGAGCTGGCAGAGCTGGAACAGGAGGAGCTTGAGGACAGCATGAAGAGTATGGGTGGACTACCAAGCGTGCCCAGCTCCAAACTGCCTTCAGCACGGCCCAGTCACCGTGCAAGTAAGTGCAACACTATAGGCTACTAGAGGGCAAATTACTACAGCGGCTACTTTAGACATTTCAAAATGTACCAGCCACTTTTACATTGTTATCACCAAATATGAAAACTGCAACTGCCAAAACTACAAGCATATGGCTATTACTGATGATGGTGAATTGTTATTTATCCGGTAAGAATACCACATTTTTACTTCAACTTCCCAAAGATGAACATTTGCTGCTTTTTTGCATAGCAATAAAACCTTTTAGAGTTGTTGACTGTTGTGCAGACAAAATCAGCAATTTGAAGACATCCTTTTGGGCTAGAATAATTTATAATCTTTGGCCATGTCATTTTTAAACATGTATACATTTTAAATTATTTTTGGGGGGCAATGTTATGCCTATATTACAGTTATTCTTAGTTGCAGCCTTAACCCTGATAAGTATTTGATAATATTTTGATACATTCATTGTTAACACTTTCCCACTTTTTACAGCAACCAAGAAAAGGGTTGAAGATGATGATGACATGCGCATGCTGGCATCGTGGGCAACTTAAGTACATTAAGGAAGCCTTACTTAGCCAGATCTCTCTCTTTAGCTTTTTATATTTTTGAAGGTTAATAGAGAAAACAAGCATTATATTATTTTTAAAATAAGTTTTTTGCTTATCAGCTTGTAATGGAACTTTGCAGGTTATATTTATCAAGAAATTTTAAGTGAAGGAATCAACAAACTGTATTTTAGATTTATGTTCATGTGTCTCTTTTCTCTTGTTTGACTTTCTTTACAGTAATCACTTACCTAGCCTGTGTACAGAATACACTACTTTCATAGGCCTAATAATGACATAAGGATATGACTGCAATGTTTTAACACAGAGCAGAATGCTTAACTGTATTGGCTGTAAATAAAGTATGATTTTGCATTAATGTTGTAAATATATTGCTTACTTGCATCAACGTTCAACAATAAAACAGTCCCCTAGTGTCTAATGGTATTGTCTTTTTAGATTACTTATTATACCTGTACACATATATTGGTTAATGTGGACTTTTTATGGCTACACTTTTTTTTTTTTTTTTTTTACGGTGAATAGTGTACTGGCAATTTTGTTCACTTTATGTTTATCTATATTACATTCTAAAATGCCATTTTCTGTCGTTATCTTATATCCTGTTTTTTGTCATGCTTTGTTTTGAAAGATGTGACCGGAAGCAACGTATTTACATTACTGCTTCTGTTCTGTTAGGAAGTAGGAGGAAGTGCTTGTCCGGCGAACTAGCCGCCCAAAGACAAATAATACCTGAATAAACCCTCAATTAGGATTCAGACAGAGTATGGAAGCGAGTAGACCACTTCACACGGAAGGTAAGCCAGCAACTTTATTATCTATAACTGTAGTTAATTTACGAGTTGTCAAACATGGGAAGTTCCCGTGGCTATTAAAATTAGCGCGAAGTTAGCAAACTGTTTGCAGGCTAAACATTACCACCTAAACCGGAATGTGACACGTTTCATACTGTCTATGTCTATTTGAACACGTATGTCATGACAGAGAAATTAATTAACTATTTCACGTACTTTTGTGTTCTTATTAACTTAACGTTACACTGTTATTAACTAGCTAAGTCTCTTGTGCCTATATTCTCGTATGATTTTAGCAAGACGTCATTGTTAATTGATTGGGAAGCTAGCTAAGTTCTCGTACCGTTCTTACCGTATATCATTAGCACTGCCCGCTTACGTGATGGATAAAAGTTGGGTAAAATGACATCCAAAGTAATGTTACCAATACAAATTAAGGGGATATCAGAAGAGTATAATTTAGAAAATATATAGATTTAGTTAACATTAAGAAAATGTTTTTTGAGTTTTATATGGTAGCCATAATATATTACATCGGGTTTAACTTAACTATTTGTCAATTAATCGATTAGTTGAAGACAATTTTTAAGCATACATTGAAATGATACCTTTTTTAAATGTGAATTATGAGTCCTCTATAATAGTAAAGAAAGTATATTTGGGTTTAGGACTGTTGATTTGACAAGCTATTTGAATATGTCAACTTGGGCTTTGGAAAATAATGTATTGTTCATTACTTTCTGACATGTTACAGACCAAACGAATAATTGAGAAAATATCCAGAAGATTAATTGAAAATAAAAATATTCAGTTAGTATATAAACTCTTGTTAAGACTTTATAGCAACCTATCCCAATACTGAAACATATCAATTTAATGACCACAGCCAGAGATGCCTCCGGATCAGAAGAGGAGGCCAAAAAGGCAGCAGCTGCTGCGGCTAACTGCCTGCCTGAGGTTCGTCTAGTGGTGCTGGGCTGGAGGTGGCCAGGGAAGAGCCTGACTGGAAACACCATCATAGGCCGAGAGGAGTTTCGCTTGGAGCGAGCAGCCGAGTTCTGTGTGAAGAGACAGACAGAGGTGCTAGGGCGGCAGGTGACCGTGGTGGACACTCCAGGCTGGTTCTCCGCCCAGGATACACCACCCTCCTATAAACAGGAGTTAGTGAGGGGAGCATCTCTTTGCCCTCCAGGCCCACACGTCTTCCTGCTCGTCATCCCTGTGGGCATGTTCACAGAGGTGGATCGTGCTCGCATCGAGGAACACGTGAGCCTCTTTGGTGAACGTGTGTGGAAGCACACGATTGTGGTTTTCACCTGGGCAGAGGTGTTGCGTACCATTTCAATTGAGAGGTACATTCGCAGGGAGGGTAAGGAGCTGCAGTGGGTGCTCGAAAAGTGTAAGCGAAGATACTTTGTTATTAATAACTGCATATTCGGGGAGCATCCCCAGGTGGGCCGCTTGCTAGAGAAAGTGGAAAAGATGGTGGCAGAGGAGGGGGGCTACTACAACCCAGAGGAGGTGGAGAAGGAGAAGAAACCACTGGATGAGAACCAGAATCCAGCCAGAGAGGGGCGGGAGCTGGGGGCACGGCCCAAACAGAACTCTGGACTGGGTTTGTCCAAAGTCATGGAGGTGGAGCCGCTTTCCAGTGAGTGATGCACTTATTTTGGCTCACAAGAAAGTCAAACTGAAGTCTTAGAATGTTATGAGTTTCTTTCTGTTAATGAAATGCCACGAACCTCTAACACCACTATAATAATAGTGATATCACAGTAGTTTAGCTAAATCCATCTGAATTAAGCTTGTATTAATGTAAAATGGAGCCCTAATAATAATGCACCATGTTTGATTCTAGATTAACAAGACACTCTTGGCTGATGGAACCTCCAAACCACAACTAACCGAGCATCTGCCTTACTGTGCTGATGGCAAAGCTGTTTATTTGATAAGAAAAAAAAGAGTAACTGAAATTTCACCAATGTACAAATTAGTGTGATTTATTTATTTTTTTAAATCAGACATCTTACTGCGTCTTTGTTCGTGTGCGTTCTTTATGATTCTCACTGTGATGATATGAAAGTGATGATATGAGAGGCCTTTGCCACATTAACACGCTTTTTTCTTGCTGTCCAAAGATTAATACTCCCGTTTTAACATGTATCAATATTTTGTTCTTTAGTTCGGAAGATATTCTTAGGTCTTTTTAATAGTATCTTGAGGGTTGTGTGATGGTAGGGTTTTCATTTAATCAAAAAGAAGGAAGCACAGGCTGTTACACGTATGGCTGTCATTTTTAAACCCAATATGTACACTCCTTAGTCTTGGCGGATACCGACGGCAGAACTGCACTACTAAATTGTTACTATAATATTCTGTCGGTGACTGTTAAGGAGATTTTTTTTTTTATAAATAATTCCCATTTGTTGTGACCAAACTGTAAATGCTTATAAAGCACTTTGGCAGTTATTGATTTTTTTGTGTTGCCTTAAAGCAGTGATTTTGTTTTCCCTTAATTTGATCTTTCACGTTTATATCACTGTAAGAGATGTACAGAGGGATGCTGTAATGGGTAAATTTCACAATTTTTTGACATTTGACTTTGTTTGTTATGGTGTACTATTATTGGATAGTGTCAGCTGCTCTGGACAATGGACAGACCCTCAAATCTTCCATGAGGCTAACTGTTATAGGCCCTCAGATGAATCAGGTAGTGTTACACCACCAACCATGTCCCAGTTAAAGGAAATGTACAGTAACAATGGTTACATACTGTAGTTAACTATGGTTGTGTGTCTGTGTTAATGGGGCCATTATAGGACTGGCCTAGCTGCACAAAGCATTAACAGGTGACCACAGTAGTGAATCCTTGCCCTGAACACATCCCTCTACTGCAGATCAGTTCACATATACACATGGTTACCAATATAACTGTCTATTCTTTTACTTGGGAATACTGCTCATTTATCTTTAGGTAATCTGGTGAAATGTAGGTGTGAATCAGGTACTAGTAACATTGCTAGATTGGCTGCGAGTTTCAAGGACCCTAGTTGTAAAATGACTGCCTTCAATCTTGTAAATGTGACATAACTGTTCTCACTCTTGACGCTCAGGATCCAAATGTGCTGGTTTTCATTCTCGCTTTTTTCCACTAGGACATCTGGTGAATGCAATCACCAAGATGGTTGAATAGAAAACCAGCAAGGCCCTGATAGAAAGGATTTAAATCAACTGACTCAAAGCCTTTTATCGTATGAATGCTGTAGATAGTAATGATTCTTTAAAGAAGCTGACAGTAATTTCATGAATGTGTTTATACTCAGAGAGTAAAGAGCAAACCCAATGCTGTAAACTCAGATATGCACTATGACTATTTCATCCGGTGTGGGCAAATACAGACATGTTTATTGAAATTTAGTACTAAACTATGAGACAGGTCTGCTGTAGACTACTGATTGTACCCTAGTGCCTAAAGGATTCACTGTTACTGATATTTTTTTTATTTTTTTTATTCAGGGGGTTGACAAAAACACATCATGAAAAAGTACTTTAACACTGGTACAGATGTGGGTCATACTGTATTTGGTCAAATGATAAGAAGTCTAAAAATCAGCACTCTGATGTGTTTTCAAAGCAACATGAAACAACTAATGCACCAGTCAGAAAACAGCAGAATTATTTAATGAAAAATATTTATTAAAAGAGAAAAAGTCTTGAACACATTGATTGCAAGAGTCGCAAAATAAGGTTAGGATTTAGCAGGCGTGTATAAAAACTGCTGTTTGGCATGCAACCTAATATAACCCGTCTTTGTAGCAGACAGTATTTGTAATGGCTATTGAGTTACTTTCAGAGTCCGACATGTGAATCAAGTTACTCCTTAAGAAATCAGTTTGCTGTATCCTCTGTAGGCCTGCAACCTGTCTCATTGGCCCACACTTTACAGTAGATTTGCTTGTTAGAAATGCACTGTATTGTTCTTCTATTAGGTTAAAATAAATGTATATTTTGATCTAACTCTGGGGCCTGTTCTTTGAATAATTGACCTATCACTAAAATGTGCTTCTTGAATTTGTTGAATGATGTATATGATGTAATTTTAAATACCTGGGCTGTAACTGCAAGCCTTTAAACTTTTGGCTTAAATAGAAGAAACAGCTATAAATCTTACTATGGCTGCAACATACATACCTATTTCCCTCATTAATGATTCATCTTTTAATCATTAGTCTATGAAATGTCAAAGAAAAATTGGGGAAAGAAAATCATTTGTCTGAGCCTGTTTTGATGTCTTCAAATTGGTTTTATCTTACCAGTCATCATATATGACCAATAAAAGCAGTTAATCCTCACATTTGCGAAACCGGAACCATGCAATATTTGGCATAGTTGCCGGCTAATTGATTACTCGACTAATTGTATCCGCTCTAAAGCTTAAAACTATAGTAAACTAATAAATAGCCATCATATGAGGAGACACAGGTAGTCTCTTGTTGTGTAAAGAGAATAAACTGCTGTCACAAAGTATTAGTTGTGTTTAATAATGTAATAATTTAGAATAAAGGATTCATGCAAGACATGACTGAAACATGATGCATTAAACCCATACATCATGATTAAACCTCACCATGTAGCCATCCCCCTTGTTTACTTCCTTTATGGACAGCAGTTATATTCCATAGTTTGACCACTAGATGGCAGTAAAACATTAGTTCACAGAGATGATGGGAAATGTTTACAACAGCAGCAGAATGAATCACAGCACTGATATGACCTTGCCTATGCCTACAATAGATTAATTAATTAAGATTAACTTAATTATGGGGAATGTAATAGTTGGGTGTCCCAACGATAACCACCCACTTATTACTGTCTATAGGCTAAAATGTGCAGCACTTATGTAGCACACTTCATTACTTCCTGTCTCTATCCTCTAGTACCAAAAATTATAGAAGTTTAATTCTCTTTTTGGCCTTAGTGCTACTGCTTAATACTATTTCCCTCCTGTCTCATTCCTCCATTTTTGCTCCACTTTGCTGTCTTGTTTACTCAGCTTTCTCTCTGTACTGCTGTAGAGCTTTATCTCCTCAATCTGCTGGGAAGTCCACTATCTACCCGACCCAAGGATTTCACACAAACCAGACAGCATTTTTTACGATCATGCTCTCTTTTAGGGCCGATATAGATGATATAAAGTATAAAACTATTCTCTTTAAACTGAACCTGGCTGCATGCTGATGTGGGAAGATTTCAAAGTCAAGTGATTGACTTGAATGATCTTTGACAGTAAAAAACTGGCTTTCCTCCAAATTAATCTATTTCAAGATATTTTTTGGCATGCATTTTTAAATGAATTACGGTGGCATTTATACCACAATAATGCATAAGTCAGTTTCCTAGCTGCTCATTGTTTCTCTGCTGTATGTATGCTGTGAATGCATACACAAATACTGATTAATGAACAATGAAGTAGTGGATATTAAATTTGCTCGCTCTGTCCTATACATACTACTTACTAAATAGTCAAATGTATGTTTAAAATAAAAAAAACATACACAGCAACGGGGTTAAATAGCAATATTCAATAGAATTGTTTTTTACAACATTGTTTATTTCAAATGTAATCAAAACAACAGTAGTTACAGAAATTACAGACAGCTATGATACTGTGTGATTTTGAGCCTTATTGTGTGTCATGATAAGATAAAACAAGGTCACAGTTCTTGTTTCTTTATATTGAGCTCTGGCAATCGTCGCAGAATCTGTGTGACTTAACATCTTTCAATCCGACTCATTGACCAGAGCAAAAGCAGTAACCGATCTCAACAACACTACTATGCTGCTTTTCGTCATCTAAAATAACATTGTTAAGAAAGTGGGAGTGAAAGTGATAAGTCAAGTCCAGTGAAGCAAGTGAAGACTTCTGTTTTGCGGTTTCTATTATCAAAGTGTTTCGGCTTTTGTGTAGACGCGTTTAACACAAACAAATCCGACCGTCGGCCACTTTCTATTACTGCATTTTCATAAAAAAAAAAAAAACACTTGCAGTTTCAGGTGGCAGTGTAAAACAAGCAGATGTTCCAAGCACTTGCAAAGAGCATTTCTCCGCATGGATCAATTTTAACAATATCGAAAAACTGAATATTTAATCGGAATATCTGTGCATGAAAAAAAAGCCCCTTGTCCTGTTAAAAGTAATCCTCGGTTCTCTCCTGTTCACTCGTTAAAAACTGATGTGGAAAGGAGTTATGAGGAACCATAAAAGAGGTTTTTTTTATATCGATAGTTTGTAGGCCTAACGTTTCTCTCTGGTCGACACCAATATCTGACCGCATCTGATCGTAAAGAGAAAGGTCTGTGTGAAGGTCTAAAACAGCCAGTGAGTCCTTAGTTCGCTGTATTGTACATGACTCTTCTGTGCATGTGTGTAGGTTAGCCTGGGTAAACCCTGACGAACTTCCGGCAAATTTGAGACCTGAGAAGGGTCTGGCGTTAACCAGGCTATGTGTAGGTGAGAGTAGGATGAAGATGAGCGATGTTAGCTAAGCTCCGCCCCCCTTAGTTACTGTTGCTACGCTCGTTAAGTTTTCCTTCTCAAACTTCACATGCCGTTTTAAATATATGATAACATTTAGCATCGAAATTCTTAGTAAGTTTAAAATTTGAAACAATAGGTCTATAATTTCACATAGTGGTAGACGAAATCGGACTTCTCATTTCTGGCAGAGGACCATCGATTTTGCCTGACAGATTTGATCAGCTGTAACGTTAGCTAGCGAGCTAGCTAGCTAGCTAGGTAGCTAAATAGGCTAACGTTGGATCCATGAGTGGGTTGAAAACTTTGTTCCAACTGACTTATTTTAAAACACACATTTTGTAAAAGGGAGCTTAAGTTGCACATGACGGCTAACGTTACATATGATTTCGAAGGCAGACACATCTGTATTAGCATACAGTAACGTTACCCAATGTTTGAAAACCCCAGAATTGTAAAAACACTTACCGCTGTCCTGTCAGTATTTTCAAAATCATAAAAACACTCAATGTTAGTGGTGAACGGTGCTTTTACACTCAACGTGTAACACAACCATGGATGTATTACAACACAACTAACTAATGTAGCTAGCTAGCTAGCTAGCTAGGTCAATTAACGTTAGTTAGCTAGCTAGCTGACTAAACGGGAAGCTCAAATCAAGCAATCTGATTGGTTCATATAATACCACCGGCATCACTCCGCATTGTGAAAAAAACTAGTGCCGGAGGGAAGCCGTTAAATCTGCACACACATTGTCATGACACAGAGCTGGTTTAAAATCGGCAAAGTATATAAAGAATTTACATAATCTAAACTATTTAAATGTTGCGTATCTCTCTTTTTTATCCCATGTAACACCGCTTGAACATGTGTGGAGAAATCCAAAGCTCTACAGGCTTCAATTTCTAGTTACGTTTCCTAAGCTACGATTGAACAATCGTTGTTAGGAGGAGGGGTTTAGAGCAGTTTTTATATGACACAGATGTAAAACCCTCTTTTAACTTTATAACTTTAACCCTGTGTAAAACACCACACGCCCTTCTACTTCCGGCCAATGGTAACTGTCTTTCGAAAAAATATGAAAGAGAGTCAATGGAGAGATAATAATTATTTTTTGATCCCGTTTGAATTGAGCCATGGATTACAAATATGATGTTCGTCAATTTAAAAGATAATTTTTTCAACCGAAGAAAGTCTCAGTTTATTGTTAAAATGTTGAAGTATAAGACTGTGAAAATTATACCTAATTAGAAAGACTACACACTTCAATGTTGCATGGATGATGTCTCTCTGAAGCTACGATGTCTGTGTGTATCGTACTGGGGATGTAACTTTACTCAAATAAGCAGCGGATCTTGCTTGTTCTTTTGCTTATCTGCTGAAAACACTTAACTGGAGAAAACACATCAGGTAAGATAACGTTACATGTGTTATGGAACAGAGCTAAGCTAGCTAGCTAGTGAGCAAGTTGAGCATCAAGCTAGGTGACGTAAATTGTGTAAGACGAGAGATGTAGCTAGTTCAGTGAGCGGTTTCACACAAAACTAAGTGGTCATATGACAAACCTACGGCTAACTGAGACTTTCTTAGGTTGAAAAATTTTCTTTTAAATTGACGAACATCATATTTGTACCGTTCATATTTTTTCCAAATTAAGGTCCCGGCATAAGTTCCACCGGAAGGGGTGTGACTTCGACTCTCTATGTTGTGGATTGTGGTATAGCTGCTTAGGCTGTGGGAGGTTGAGGTAAATACTTGAAAATATAACCAAAGAATTTCTAATAAGGGAAGAAGTTCCACTCTCTCGTTACTTCCGGCTTCTGAACTAGTTGCAGTTCCACCAGAGTTCCATATAGGGGGCGCTCACAGGCCAGTGCAGAATGAATGGGCTATAGCCCTCAAAATCCACTTTTCTCAGGATATAATTTTTTGTCTAGTAATTTGAATGTTGCATTCGAAAGGGGAGGATAAGAAAATACACACTGCTGGGTGTTAGATTTTTTTAAAGTGGCTTTTTTGCTCTAAAAAGACTTTTAAAATGTCAATGACGTCATACACATATACGGCCAGAGATACTGCTTTACAGCAAGCTCTGAGTCGCTTCCTTTTTTCTCTCGAGGCATCGACAACACAGCTGACAGGTTAGGCTCTTCCTGTCAATACACGTGCTAGAAAGAGGTTTGCTAATGTTTTAAAGACCACGCCGCAATATTCACTCTGGCATTCTGGTTCTGCTTCGGATGCTGTCAAGCGGGATCTCCGATCGTAATCAGCCCTTCACTGACCAATCAGCATTCATTAGCAGAATGCTAGCGTGTTATGGGCAACAACGACTCAACCTGTAAGAAATCGAAAGGATAATCCATGTTGAACTTGCAAAAACTACAATCAAATCTGAGATTTCTCAACAACAATCAGGCGAAAGAGACAAATTTAGCCGTCTAGCTCCATAGAGTCCCATTCATTTTGCACTGGACCGCGATCACCTCCAGTGGAACTCTGGTGGAACTGCAACCAAATTCGGTACAATGGGGCTGAATAGGGAGTGGAACGGCTTTACGTACACGGGCTCTGATATAACTCTGATTAGTCTTTGGTCTCAATGTGGTGACGACAAGGTGTGAATTAAAATATATCCAGATGATTGTTATTTTTATGTAGGCTATTTACAGTGTCAAACTGAATGGGTATAATATTGCACATTTAATCTTTCAGTAGAATTCCAGGATACTGATCTAAAATGAGTATACAATCATTGGTGTAAAAACATGATTTTGTCTTGAGATTATATTTTTAAAAGTGAATGTTTGAATGTGTTCAGTCAGAAGCCTTGTGTATTGATTGGTGACAGTAATGATTGGAACAGTATTCACATTTACGTAAAAAAGTAGAGAAAAAAAGGCCACTCATAAAAAATAAAATAATAATACTTTTTTTTTTCTGCTATACTAAAATGTTTGCCATGAGTTACCTGAATCTGCAAATGTTTTGGCCTTGGTATATACATTAATGTGTTGACAGGAATGAGCCGATAACATGAACAGACTAGTCTATGGTTATGCTGGCAACATACTGGAAAAAGGAAACTAAACTGTAAAAATTAAGGAAAACTCCAACCATACCAGTTTGTTTTCTGGCTCACACAAACTTTATCCAGATACCTCAGATTCAAATCAATAAGAATCACCTGTGCAGAGCCAGCTCAAACATATGCACCCATAAAGCAGGTGGCTATCCAATCACTAATGTAAACTGCTCTCTTTTGCATTTTCACACACACACACACACACACACACACACACACACACACACACACACACACACACACAGAATCACTTACACTTTAGAAAATATATTCAGCATACACACTCACAAGCGCCTGTCTTGTAATTTTGCATTAGTACCACATGTCAAATGAGAAAAAAAATTGTGCAAACTCTAGTTGGGGACAAAAATGGCACAGCAGTAATGAAAAAACTGCAAAAATAAAAACAAAACAAAATACATACAGTAAAAGTATATCCATTAAGTGAGAAATCATTCAAAGAACCAATCAAATGATTAAGATAGCGTGTGCCCATCACCCATTAAAAAAACCCCACAGATATTCTCAGTGAACAAAAAACATCTTACACTTTTTTTTTAGAAAATTAAACCCGTCAAACATCACAAACTAATTTAACAGCGCTGCTATAATTTTGAGCTTTTCTCCGAGCTGCAATCAATTGCAGAGACAGGCTTTCAGCTCACGTCATATCGCACAGCTGCAGCCTCTCTGTTTAGAGCAGGCAGTGGAAAAGTCAATTAAGCCTGCTATGGTATTGAAAAGCAATACCGACGATCTGTACAGATACTAAATGTGCCAACCCCTGTGAAAACAACATACTGAAAGAAAAAGGAAAATAAGTAAAAACCTGATGGATATATCAAGGCCTATATAGTATAACCCCACCGACAATAAAGTGGAAATCTCTGTTCACATACTCTGTATTGTTTCTGAAAATATATATTGTGTAATTCACCCTGCTCCCCCTTCAACTACACCAGTATCCAGTCTAGGCAGTCAGGCTGTTCAATCCCTCCATGGCAAAACATAACCAATGCTGACTGAGTCGATGACATCAATGCTGTTCCCTCCCTCTGTCCCCAGTAGGTAATTTCTTTGCCAACAGGAGCTGAACAATGGGTTTGTCTGGGATCAGTTTGAAGGGCTTTCTTATTTGCTCTTATCGTCGGCTGCTGTATCCAGTCTCATCTAGTGCTCAACCGGCAAATTCTGCAGTCTTAACGAGTCATTGTGTATACTGATAAGCAGATCCTGGAGGGTTCCTGGTGAGAAGTCCCTGTAGAGCAGGAGGGGGGAGGCCCGTCACAGGAGGGGGGCCGTGGGGATGCAGACACCCCCTCCTCCCTCAGCACTGCTCGGACTCGATGAAGCCCTCCTTCTCCTGGCCCACTGGCTCCACCTCTGCGTAGGCAGGGTGACCTGACCCCCGGCGAAACTTCATGGCTGGCCACCTACTTGGACGTCTCTGTGAGGGTGGACAGGACAGGACATGTGTGAGGACAGCGTTTAGATAAAGATCAGTGTCATCAAGGTAAAAGGTTAGGGCTGAGGTTGATCTATGTCTGTGATCTTAGGAGACAGCAGAATTGTCCATTACAGCTGTCATTTGAACTACAGATCCGCTACCTGAGCTGGCAAACTTGCATAGTGCAGTTATAGCCGGTAGAGGGCCGCAAAGCGAATGCAGAAGTGCCGTTCACCCTGTTACGAGTTGATGAACCACTGAAATGATTTTGGAAACATTATTTTAAGGTACAAAAGAATCTTTGGTGTTGCTTTAAGTCTACTATATAGTGCATTATATTTGTCCCCCGCCATTTTATAGTGTCTGAGTGTGTACTTTATGCTTTATATAGTGCTGTGAAAAATTCCCAAAATGGAACAAAAAAAGTAGTGTCCATGGCATGCACCCTTCTTTCTGCTAGCAGTCCTACAATGCAATGCCCCACAAATTACAGCTGTGCGACTCTAAACCTGCCAGTGATAACTGTCCGAAATCTCAAATTTCTGCTCATTATAGAGTAAATTATTGAGCGTCTAATTACATAGGGAGTAGTGAATGACTGGAAAGGAGTGAAAGGAGTGATTTCAGATTTCTCTGCCAAGTTGAGGTGTCGAGTGTTTAGCAAAAATAGAAATGCCACACATTAACACACACACACACACACACACACACACACACACACACACACACACACACACACACACACCTCAATAACGTGTTTTCTCACGTTATAAAATCTTGAATGATAATTCTGAGATGTCTTGACACGCCTGAGATGTGAGCAGTTTAACCAAAGTGAATCTTCACTGATCAGACAACAACTTAAAAAAAATTAAATAAATAAGAATACTTTTGTAAAGCAGATATCTTTTGTTTTTGTTTCTTTTTTCCTACCCAGGAAATCGACTCCTTATTATTCATTTAGTCATCCCTGTATGGGTCCAGACCAAATGAGTATTCATCTATGGCTAAAGTGCCTGTAGATTCCTGTGACTGATAATGACCTTGTAATATTGACAATGAGAACAACTTTGAACATGAGCATGATTAAGAAGTTGTTTTGTTCTCGCTGTGCTACACTCTCCAAACAGCACCTACTCATGCTCCCAGAATTAACATTCATGTATTAAGAAAGACTGTGTGCACCAAGTTTCATCATTCCCCTCTGAAAATCCTATGCACATTTATGAGTAAGGAGTTGAAGGAAAATGGACCGAGCACTGAATGGTGTCTGGTTTTTGTACAGATATCGTTTCTTGCTATTACGCCAGAATGTTTGAAGGTTTGAAAAAAATGTGTCTTTTCAGAACTAATTTGTTTGTATGCATTGCTAAATAAAACTCCATACTGGCAAGGGATAATTAAAATCCTGAATATAAATCATAAATGTTGTTGTAGTGATAAAGGTAGTCAAAGAAAAACAGTGAATATCTTTTTCCCAGCAAAGGAACAGATTATTGTGGATTTAACTTCCAAAATGCCTCAAATTTGGGAAGATATGATTGCATAATTCATCATTCAATATATAAAACACATAGAGGATCCATCTTTTTTACTGAAGCACAAGCTTACTACCTACAGTATCCTCATCCTACTTGTCCATAAATTGTTCAAATATTTTTGTTTATGTAATTTTTAAGAATATGAGCTAATAAGTTTTCCAAAGAAATTTCACCACAAGGTCCATTTAACTAGCTGCTCTGGAGCTTTTTGGTCAGTCTTCCTTAGCAGCATTTTTCAGGGCATTTCAAGGACGTCTCGTACACATTGGCTTAAAAGTTTAAAACTTGGCCTCTGAAGCAATAGGTCAAGTATGAGCTGTCAATCTTGAAAGCTCCAGAACAGCTACTAAATGGACCTTGTTTTGAAATTATTTTGTTAACTAGTGTTTCCAAGGTCAAGATTAAACTTTCACTCTTTTAGGTGCCGTAGGTAGGATTGTGAAGATCCAGGACTTAGCCACTTCTTAGCCAAGATCCCCCCTTTCCACTAAAGCCCAAAACAGTCTCCTAAGCCCCTACCCCCACAAGGGAGAATGAATGCGTGTGCATGAGCAGTGATTGACACGCAGTTAGACACCCCCCCTGGCCCTGATTGGTGCATCTGAACAGGGAGTGGTGGACTTTTGCAAATCACACTACAGGCTGTAGGTGGTGCCAGAGGAGCTGGATTTTTTTTAATTACCTGCTTCATGTAGTTCTACTCGAACATAGGGTCAGTTTCAGCAAATATGACAGAAAGTTAGTTTTATAAGGCTTACCTACTGCACCTTTAATGAACAATTTCATTTTGGAATCAAACTCCTCTTAACACCAGATGGTATCGTCTCCACCAGTGTTCTAAGGTAACGAAGTACAATTACTTACTTTACGTTACTGTACTTTTTTTGAATTTTCATGTATCTGTACTTTATTTTGTTATTTATATTTCTGGAAACTTTCACTTTTACTCCACTACTGTGCCTAAATAACATGTATACTTTTACTTAACTACATTTCCCCTAAGCGTCTCTGTTACTCATTACTTGCAATAAATGCTTTTGAGATTGGAGTCAAAGATTCTTCCTAACAAAAAAATAAAATTCTGTTTTACTCTGTTTGTTGATGAATTTAAGAGGGCGTGGAAACCCTGAATATTACGCTTTACTATTAGGAAGCCACAATAAAGATCATAATCAAGGTTTTTCTTTACTTTTACTTCTAAAAATTAAGTACATATAATATCAGAAAATTACTTTTAATACTTAAGTACAGTAAATGTCAGATACTTTAAGACTTTTACTCAAGTAATATTCTAAAAGGGGACTTTAACTTCTACCAAAGTCGTTTTCTGATAACATACTTGTACTTTTACTCAAGTATTGCTTCCAAGTACTTTATACAAGACTGGTCTCGACTCACCTCAATGAGGAAGAGGCTTGCTGCAGAGGTCGGGTGATGGTAGATGTACACGGTGACCAGCACGCCGCCAACCATGACAAGCATCACCAGGAGGATGCCGAGGATCAGACCAGTGTGCAAAGGGTGTGTACCTGGCTTCCTGTCTACAGCACTGTCTGCAGGCAGCACTGAAAAACAAAAGAAACAAAATAGCATGTTACAGGTTTTTATACAGAGATACAGATACATGTTTTTTCTTATTATACAGTGTCTTAAATGCAGAGATACTTTAGATGAAAGCATACACCAAAATTATGTTTTCCTCCTTCTGCTGCAGTTCTGTTGTTGAGCAGCAGGGGGCACTCATCAATCATCAATACCCTACTCTCTTACATGTACTAATATGCCTTAAAATTGACATAGCCTACTTGTAACCCAAATTGATCACATTGAAAAAGACAGACATTTGATTTCAAAACTTAAAACAGTGACACCGCAAATCCCCGTCAGCTATGTACTGTATGTTTGAAAATATATACGTTCACATTCATTTTCAGAGGAGGTTTTTTTTTCTGTCCTAGAAAATTACGAGAACATTTCCTTCACTTTGAGAGCAAATTCAAGGTTCATGTTCAAGCATGATCATTCTGTGGTCTGTGGTCTTTAGGTATTCATGAGCAGCTCTTCTCTCCTGCAAGTACAAGTTAAAGAGTTAATCCCAAACCAAGGTTAGCAGCAGTTGTTCCTGATAGGACGAAACAAACCTATAGATGCTGATAAAAGAACTTCTGTAGCCTTCAGTCGTGGCAATGCAAACTGAAGAGACTGTATAGTGACTACATATTAAGTCTGTCCTTCAGCGAGCCTTAGAAGAAATCGTCTCGTCTTTAAACCTTCGTCAGATTCATATCAGATTCTATCTATTCAGGGTCGACCCGGCAGGTGTTTTGAGAGTTCTTTTGAAGATGATGAAAACGTCCTGTAACCTATTGGGAATATTCGTTTTCATCTATGGATCCAAAATGTTATCCCAATACAAAAAACAAGATAATTTTCATCTGCAATTTGTCAGCTAGAAGAGCACATTGAATAAGAATAGAAGAACAAAATACAAAGAGAAACTGTTCTTAGTCCCAGCAGTGAAACACTGATCAGCAGGGGAAAACTAATGAAGTGATTATGAAATAAACCGCAAGGATGTCCTCACATCTTGTCTCACACAGATTTATAGCAGGTTCATCCCAGATCTATTCACAAGGCTGGATTTCTTCTTCTATGCCCCCTAACACCCCGGCTCCTCCCTGGCTTTAATTAGCAGCTATAGCCACCGCCGAGCTTGTCAGCCAACCAGCCTCTCCCCTGGCTCCCTGCCTCATTGATTTCCAGCACACAGAATAACATGGTGGTAATCAAACCTGTCCAATGTGTGTGTGGGCAGTCACTGTGAATGTGTGGGTCTGTAAGTCAGTGTAGCCATTATGTGCACTCCTTAACTGGGAATTCAAAGAAGAACAAAGTATGGATCATTTGGTGTGCTGAAACATCTCTCGACATAGTTTCACATTAAACAAAACAATAGATTACCTGCATTGCCCATAATCCGACTGAAAACTGTTTTCATAATGCCTTTTGGTGTTGAATAGTGTTATTCATGATAGCTCTCAGAGTTTACTGTCAGTCAGCCTTACACGTAGCAACTCAGGAGCCCTACTTTTCAGAGAAAAACAACTTGGCAGAGACAATGACATTATGCCATTCTCGCTATATAATCCTAAATCTAATCTCAGAAAGGCTTTTTCTTGTGTTTATCTGTC
This sequence comes from Sander lucioperca, assembly GCF_008315115.2. Classification (NCBI taxonomy): domain Eukaryota; kingdom Metazoa; phylum Chordata; class Actinopteri; order Perciformes; family Percidae; genus Sander; species Sander lucioperca. The sequence continues at coordinate 19,133,443 of NC_050195.1, read as the reverse complement.
AGAGCTGAAGAGTCCAAGAGCCATCTCTTGGTCAGCTGGAAGCCCAAACAATGCGGCAGGCTGTTAGTCTGGGGTGTTAGTAGGTTAGCAGGGGGCATGCGACTGAGCAGAGATGGAGACACAATAAAAAATCAACAGCATGGCAGCTAAATAAGCAGCGGGATGCTAGCGGAGACAGGTCTGCTCAGGCCCCTGGAGGAGCTCTGGAGTTTTATCTGGATTCCTGCGAGCAGTACATTTACAAAAGTTTAACAGAGTCTATACTGGGTCAAAGTGGGTTGTTGAAAGACAGGACAGCGAAAAACACATATTTAGTAATACGTCTTCATGTCTGCTTTGTTTTGCCATTTGTGTGGCACTGCAGTTGAAAGTGCAATAAGAGTATCCAGTCATGCTAGCTGCCCTGTGAGGCTGTACTTTGGCACAATGGTGCTTTGAGCTAAATGCTAACACGTTGATGTTTAGCAGGTATAATGCTAACCATGTTCACCAGGTTAATTTAGCGTGTAAGCATGCTGTCAATTGCTAATTATGTAAAGCTAAACAGCCAAGGCTGATGTAAATATCATATAATAAACCAAAAAAACTAATTGGAAATGTAACCTGTTGGGGGTGCTAGAGAAAAATTCAGAGGATCAACAAAGTCAGTAGGGTTCATCCTGTGGGCACCATCAACGTCTGCACAAAACTTAATTTTAGTCCATCCAATAGTTTGTTGATAGTGCTGCGACCAATGATTATTGTCTTTGTCTTAACGATGATTAATGTACTGTATCAAGTATTTATCGGATCAATCAATTCATAGGGAAAATATCCTATTGCCCAAGGTGACAATTTCAAATTCTTTTGTCTGACCAAAAGTATAAAACCCAAAGATATTTATAAGAAAGACAAAAATAAAATCCTCACAAGTGAAAGGCTAACCAGCATCAATTGAAACTGTTGCAGCTCTAGTTGTTGAGATATTTCAGTGTAGCCCGACAGACATTTTCATCCATAGAGCCGTGCTGTCAGCATGGCTAAAAATATTAATGAGTTCATAATTATGGAAATGTTTAGCAAATTGCCCTGAATTCATTTTCCATTAGCATTGTCCTTGTGACTGCTAGAACCTGAGGAGACTGAGTAAGCACTAATGGGCAGCAGAGCTCTTAGAAGGCAATAAAATACATTAGAGCTTTTCAGAAAGGACAAATGAGACCAACGGAAACCCAGCCAAACTGATCCTTTTTCAGCTGTGGAGCACAACCGTTCTCTCACCTGGCTAATGTTTTTTTTTTAGGAAACTAACAATACAAAATGAGCAGACCTATAATTCAGAGTCTTTGTAAATGGGTGTGCTAAGGAGTGGCGGTGTTGAGTAGAAACTCCAGAGAAAGGGCTCCTGTTGTTCCTTATCTCAGCACTTACTGTAGCTGTAACCACCTCAGCATTTCCTACCGCAGTCAATGTCAGAGGACACCTTGGTGTAACTGGCTGATATGAGAGCTAAACAAGTGAAGACATCCTGGATCATCTAGGTTGACTGGCATGAAGAAGACACATTTTAAAACCACTCTAATCACTGTCTGGTCTATAAAACATGTATAAATACTAATAACATGTACTAACTACTATCTTTGACTTGGGCAGTAGAAATTCATGCTTTTTATGTCTTCCACTAACAGTATGATCATCCTGGTGCCTTCCTCCCAATTACTTTTCACCTTGAACACCATTATTGGCAGGTATGTGCTTAGATGCACGAAGCAAAAAATGGCCCAGAGAGAGATATCGTCACAGTGCCAGGCGGCGTGAGGAGAGACATGCAGCGTTTGTGTAATGAAAGTGTGATAGAAGCCGGCGAATTCCAATTCTCTCAAGCTGGAAACATTTGAGAGGCTATCTCTGGAAAACTGATAGAGTTGGAGAGGTCATTTCAGAGTTTGGATGTTTTGCACATATTAGCGATTAAAGCATGTTGTGCTCAGTACATAAGAAAATGCTGAATTCTCAAGGTGCTGTGACAAATGTAGCAATTTTTAAACATCAACCACAGTCAAATTATTTGTGATAGTTTGATGTAATTTATGTGAATAATGCATCATTTAAAGATTGATGTCTTAATGCAAGTGTTTCATGCAAACATGCAATAAGTTGAACATTCAAAAAGCCACTGTATCTTCATGTTTATACAGCTACTGCTTTTTCTACCTCTGCATTGCAGGAAAACAGCCATGTCTTACTGAAAAAATATCATATACATGGTTTTTCTGTTGCCTTTGTGACTTTATTTGCTACTTTTGGACACACAGCTTCTACTCTCCCTGGTCATCCCTCACACCGGTCCAGACACTATAATTGATCACTGCAACCCACAAAGGACAGTTAAGCATTATAGTTGGACAAAGTTTATCAGCTGATTGAGCCACACATCCTCCAAAAAGATCAAAAAGCAATCAGGGACCAATACCTTAGTGGTGAAAACAGAAACAGGAGGCAGACAAATAAACACACACAGCCATAAATACAACAGGGAGTAAAGGCACATAGCAACAACAACAACCGTTTTGGATACCACAGCAGTGGAAGATAGAGACCTACCCTGGTTGTCTCTGAGATGCAGTGCGATCTTGGTATCATCTGTGAGGAGACAAAGAGAGAAAGATGTGTGTGTTCAGAAATAATAATCAATATTTCTCTTTGTAGTTTGTTTATGAAGCTCTGACAATATAAGCAACTCCCCGAAGGTCCCAAATGAGATAAAGCTTCTTTCATTAGTGGACCATCTTCCTTTCAACATGAAATTTACTACACTTAAAATCTGATTAAAAATTAAAGCTTTGAATATAATAGTCCTGCATGCATAATTCAGCACATAAAAGCTGTCTGGGGTTAACTATACATGTGAAATATGGAAATGTAGCGTGACCCACTTCTCCTCGAAGGGAGGCATTTACGCACACCGATTCACATTATGCAAATTCAACACATACACTACCAGATATATTACACTTAACGATTTAATTCAAAAGGATTTTCTATTTCAATTTTCAAAAGAACCAATGCAGTCACATTGGGTGTCTAAAATGAATCATTAAATGAGATAGAAAAGAGACCGCATACAATTTTGTCCAAGTCAATTTGACACCAGAGTGAGGGACATGAATATGGATCATCATCATTGGTTAATTGAAAAAGAAGCCTTTGAGTCTGTTGTAGCCAGTAGAGTATAACACAACACCACTATATGTGTCTGTTTATTTCACAAAAATATGTATATTCATAACTGTGTTCAGATTTATACCACAGCTGAGAGAGAGGTGACAGCTACTCTAGATGTTTTTACTCTGGAAATTGTCTATTATGCTTCATTTTCTATGTTTAATTATTTTCTACTGCCATTCATACTCCTCATACATATATGAGTTGCCCACACATTTTGCAAAATAACACAATATTTGAACAATGTACCAAAATTCCTCAAATATTAAATCATAATTTGTACCTTTAAAAGGTCTTCATAAAAGACTATGTAACAGTTTCTAGTCATGGTGGAAATGACTAGTGGAAATTCAACAGGAGGTTTTACAGGGTTTTAATTGGCTATTTGCATCAAAAACTTGAGGCTGTGTATATATATTGGGAGTATATTCAGATAAATGAAAAGTTAATCCAAAATATTTAAAAACAGATAAATAATAAATACAAATTTAAAAACTGCCCTAATGTGGCATGTACTTAGGAGACGGTCTCTAACTTCAGCTCATGACTTTGTATATAATGGGAGGAGGCCCACATGAATGTAAAGATGGTCTAAAAAAATGATGAAGATATTGACAAGTATGGGCCATAACTCACTGGGCCAAATAGCATCATTTAAAAAGGGGGTTGTACATGCAGATGCAAGTGGAAATTGTGTCTATAGAAAAAAATGGGAAAGCTCTTCTTAAAATCTGTAAAGCTTTCTTGACCGTTATGCATGCACTATTGAGACAATCCCTAACTTCAACAAGGCATCAACATCAGACCATGAGTTAAAAATAACACCTAAGCAACATCAGTCCTTCACTGCACAACAAATCTGTTGGAAAACTGTTTAAAAGACATGTTTCTGTTATTTAGCCTTCCCTCATTGACATTCAGTTCAACAGCACCACAAACTACAGCCTCGACAATGATCATACAGTTGAATCAACACTTCTCTAAAACAGTTTTAACAATAAGTGAACAATATAACCTTCAAGAAAGTGAGATTTATAGCAGGACTGTTGTATTATACTGCATTAGTTTTACCTGGCACCTGAATGTATTTCCTCTATAGCAGGCATATCAACTTTAGTTGAATGTCAATAGAGAGAGATTCAAACTCTCCATGTTAGGGTTTCTCACAGCCAAACACACCTCCACCCACACAGACACAGTTCTCTTTATGTCTCTTTTCCTTCCTCTCACTCTCTCATCCACCAGGAGCCACCCAGCCAGCTCTCTAACCTGACCTTTGACCCCTGCAGCTGAAGAGACAGGCGTGAGCTGGGGAAACCGATCCTCTGTACGTGTCAGAAAGTGCAAGGAGTTTCTTTGCGTCGGCTACACAACTAATACCACAGAATGACCTCTTGACCTCCTGGAGACACACACACACACACACACACACACACACACACACACACACAAATACAGTCACACACATGTAAGCCAAACACATTTTAGTCCTCTCAACACGCCCCGGTTTGATCTGTAGGATTACGTGTCGTGTTTTGCCTCACAGATGGACAGTTTTCACACTGCATCCATCCTCATCACTGCAGCCCATCCAGCACCCCAACTGCGATGAAGTGTCCATTTAAACTCAGCCCCCACAAGATGATTAATGGGGGTGTGATGGAGAAAATTTTGGCTACTCCCTCACTTAACAATGAAAGTAAATGCCTTTCTGGGAGAATGAAACAATGGATAACCCAGGCTTGAATGTAGAAAACCTTAAAAAAACTCAACAATAGATTAAAAAACCCCATCAACGAGATGGGAACAGAGTGAAATAACACTGCAGGCGCTGCACTACAAAAGATTCCCAACCTCAAGTTATTTAGTCCTTATTTTTAAGAATTTAGTTGTTTTGGAAAAATAAGACTTTGCTTTATAGTAGTTACAAAGGAACAGGGAAGGGAAAAAAGAAATTAGAGGAGGTGGACAGGATGAAAAATATCCATAAACCAAATATTAACCACAAATATTAAATTACCACATTGAGCAATTACCAAAGGAAGCACGTTTTTAAGGAACAACAACCCAAAAGCACGATCACCTTTCATTTTCAGTTTGTAACTGAGCACAGACAAGGTCAAAGCCTTGACTTAGAAAGAGCCAAGAGTCCTTGCTGAATCCATGAAGATGGATTGTTCGCAGTGTGCCATGAGCTAAAACACTGATTGATATGCTTTATCTCATGACGTCAAAAAAAATCCTTCATTCCAACAGCTAAGTCTGAAGATATTTTATATTTTAAATCTCACAGGAAGACCAAAACCAACACTGAACACATCCCACTATAAAATATATATATCCTATTCGATATATATATCCTATTCCTCCATTGTTGTCTAAAAACTATTAAAAACACATCACCGAGCCACACACTGTTGCACAATGTGGCATATTCCTTCATTATGATGAACATAATTGGTTTCTATTGGTTTCTATGGGATTAGTTGACAATTGGAAAAAACATAACACCAGCGTTATCCTTTACATTATAAAAATATAAAAAAACATGAAAAGAAATAGAATGAAAATGAAACTTGCACATATTTTTGCATTTTGCTACTTCCTTTACAGCCATATTTACCATATTTATCCTGTAAGACACATGTCAGACACATTTCTATCGATTTGTGATGGACAATAAAGCTTTTCTGAGTATGAATCCTACTGTATCTGACAGATACACAGTTGAAGCCATATGTCATTCAGAGGCTCACCTACTCTATAGATGTTCTTAAAAGGCTGCAGCAAATTCATCACGATAAGAGTGGATGTCTGAAATGATTTGTTGTCAATCAGCTCAATGTGATGTGTGCCCATTGTGCATCCCAGACATCACATACAATTAACACAAGACGAGCACGGGAGAAGACAAGGCATACAGTACAGTGTGTGCGCTTTTGGTATTGAATATTTACAGTGTTTGATATGATGACAGTAGGTGAGTAAGTGGCTCTCTCCTATCATTTTAAATCAGTAACACCACATCTGGAGCTGATTAAGATAAATTACCTGTTTACTTAAATAAATTGCACAAAAGTCATAAAAAAATAAACAATAAATCCAGCCAACTTGTAACTCTTGCATCTCTAGAGAGAAGTAAAAAAAATGTAAGTAAACAAACTTTGAAGGACACCTTGGCCGTTTTCCTATCATCAGCAGAAGAATCCAGTCGGCTCCTTTCAAAGAGGATTTGCATTAGATACTAACTCTGAGATTATGCTGCAGTGTGGTTTGGGTTAGCCTCCTGCTGGGGTGCAGTGAATCATGTGCTCAATCACTGCAATATCAAAGGACGACACCCTCAAACTGCTGGGAAATATTGTCAGTGAGGATGAAAGTAAATACTTTTCTACTGTAAATGTCATGTTTGAAAAACCTTTTTTGATTTTAATTTTTATACAAAAACACTATCTCCTATACACAAATATTGTATGTGCAAACATGCCAAGGGAGCTACTTTAACATTATTTTAAGTTTCCTTCTCACTCAATATTCATAGTCAGATTTGTTTTAGCTATACCAGTTAGCACAACACTGGCGTTATTTCATATTTTTATTGTTATCAACAAACCAACCTGCTATTTTGTGTACAGTATTTTACTTTGTTTAGGCTATATGACTTCTGAATTGCAAACTTTTCGCACTTTAAGCTATACTATTGAACATGTTTATGATACTTATGATACATATTTTAATATGTTCTTATGTACAGTATTACAGTTTTTTTGTATTATTAAAAGTTTCAGTGGCAGATTAATACACAGTTGGTCTGCTGGTGGGTATTTCCGGCAGCAGGAAGGTGTGGGATAAACTACAATGCCCAAGCTAGCCACTATACTAGCTGTCAGAAGCTAATGCGTTGCTAATACATCTATAACTGTTAAATTACTGTTGGGTTTTTACTCTTTCACTGTAGATACTTTGTAAGATGAAGTCATTACCAGACCTATCTTTTAAAGTATCTTTAAAAATCTGTATGTTCTACTGATCTGTAACTTCAGCCATATTCACTCCACCCTTACAGGAATATATGTCCAACCAAACAAATGTTATATATCTGTCCAATGCCTTTTTAACTTTATAGCCTCTGTTCAGTGTTTTAGATTTTTTATTTTTCACTAAAAAGCCACAGTAACGGAACCCGACTAGAAAGAGCCCTCAAATGTAAAATAAGACCTTGAAAGCGAGAGAGAGAACACAGGTAATAACAAGGTACAGCTTTCAGACAACCTCAATATCTGGATCAGATCGAGCCAATTTCACTAAACTCCAAAATGATTGTAAAGTCACTTTCCACTTACTGTGACAAAAGCCAGCGCTCAATCTAATTTCCTATTAAACATTTAGCCTTCAAAAATGAAAATTGGTCTTCGTTCGTCATAATTAACCTGAAAAACGATTAAGAAGAACAATAACAGGATAAGAATATGTTTGATACATCAACAGATCCATCATCAGAAAAGGAATAAAAGGTTTCTGAAAATAAAGATCGATGGCGAACCAGCAGAGCTGAACGACATAATCACAGGTTTGTGTGGGTGCATCAATTTTGGAGCGATTTGTCCTAATTCAAACTGCATTGTTTAAAAGTTGGGACAAACACAGCTGCTGCGCCTTGCACCTCTGCCTGCCATCTGGAATGAATTTTATGTGTGTAGAGCTACAGTAGGCCTACATATTTATGCATTTTCCAAGATAGAAAAGTGTCTTGCTCATGTTATAAAAGAGAAAACGCATCAATACAAATAAAGAACAGTTCCAGCAAATGCACTTCATTTACAATCTTGCCAGAACAGAGCATCCAGCTTCTTAACAACATGCACCGTGGCCTCATTCCAGCTATTTTCCACTTTACCTTCAGTGGGGACGCTGGTGGGAAGGTGGGAGGTGGAGGGTACGTCCCTGGCAGTGGCCTCTTTGCTCCTGGATGTTGTTTTTGGGGCAATCGTGGTGGTAAAGGGGTAGACATACGTGGTGTCGATGATGTCACACATCTTGTCCTTGGTCTGAAAGATGAGAGATGTTGTCATGGCTGTGTGCTAAGAGAAATAATGTGTGTGAGTGTGTGTGTGGGGGGGGGGGTATAAGAGGGGTCACACTGCATACAGCAATGGATTGATCATCCAGGCAGCTCCAAACACACACACACATGCATGCACACACACACACACACACACACACACACACACACACACACACACACACACACATTTTATCATTAGCAAGCAAGACAAAGAAACATCTAAAGCACTATCACATTTAAATAATGTCTGATCAGCATGTTTTTTGGCTTGATTGCTCACCTCATCTGGGCAGCTGTTGTCCACCCAGTCCTGCCGATGGCGATCAAAGCCACTGGAACATCTGACGGGAGAGGAAACAACTGTCAGTCAAATCTTTAGTCTAATAAAAGAAGTTTAGTATTGCTCTTCTATAAAGTTGGGGGACTTGCATGTTATCTCACTGCTTCCATACTGCTGTGTTTTAGTGTTTTAACTCAACTTAATTTTACTTTATATCACTGTGTGTGTACTATTGTGAAATGTTAAAGTTGATGCGACTATTATATATGGTGACACTAATCAATTATGTGTCTGTATGCAGGACAGTATGGAGGAAAGCATCTGTGTATAATATCAAGATGAGGAAGGAAGGCGGTCAGTTGTGAGATTTCTTGGTTGAGAATGGATGGATGGCACTATTTTCTTTTTAATTTTTCTTTTAAATTAATTTAATTTTTATTGTATTCTCTTCATGTCTATCGTTGCACTATTGATATGATAGCAAAATGTATAACTTGTTTCTGTCAAACTCCTACTCATTAGACCCTCCCTGTGCTGGTTAACACTCAAGTCTTTAAACTCCTCACACCCAGTTTATAATGCAGTTTCTTTTCTTTTCCTCTCTACCTCTTCATTTAAAAGTGGACATTTGAGAGGTGAGAACAAACACAGGAAAAGAGAACATCTTAAACACTTGGCATGGCAATGTAGGCTTTCTGTTCAAAATGTTGAAGCCTCAAGCTCCTTCAGAGGAAACATTACACAACTGTTTTCAGTCGGTGAGTCGAAGTGTATATTTCATGTATTGTGTATGTTTCTGCGTGGAATATGTAGAGGCTGTAAAAACAAATCTCCCATCATGACAATAAACTTTAACAAATGTTCACCATCATAAGAGTCACAGACATTAGTATGACAACTTTATATAATAACACAGGTTTTTCTTCTCTGAATCAAGCTGAGAAGCAAACATCTGCACCTCCTCCTTTTACAGTATGAAGACGTGGGATATGTAAGGGGGAAGTTCAATGGGTCATGGGGCCTTGGGATAAGGGTGCTGCTGAGTAATAACCTCAAAAGGCAGACAGCCATCGAGGTGGCAGCGACTAATCCTCCATGCTGTAAACAGATCAAAATTATAAATCGCCCACTGGCGAACTCGCCATTATTCTGTCTAGGCCCACAAACTGTATCCTGTCAGGAAGGAAAAGTTAGTATGCAAAGTGGTAAACCCACTCACACTGTGTTCGGTCAAACTGAAGTTGAAAAGCTTTCTGCAAATGATTTGCCACTGCAGGTGGGAGATGTACGGAAAAATGCACACAAATGAAAACAACCTATGACCGACTTACTATGCAGTAACGCAGCAGTTTAATGCCAGCAATGGTATCTGTGCTTTGTTCTGAGAGGACAATATGAGTCCAGTAGAGTTTTAGATATCCCCAGCAGGCCCCATTTCTCGAGTGAACATATTGTTATGGTAATGGCTTTATGTGAAAGAGTCCATTTTCATCTTCCTACCTCTCTAATCATCCCATTCCTTTTATTCCCCCCCAAAATTCTGCCACATCTGTTCAATCAGGCGAGACAGATTCCTCCGCTTAATCCCCCACTTTTCCCCGACTGCTGAGAGGGAGGAGAGGGAAGCAAAATGAGACACAATATTACCGAGCAGGTCTAACTTGTCCCTATGTGGAGCTTGTGTTTTGTTTCATCTCAATGGCATCCATCACAGCTAGTTGCCATCTAGCGCTGTGAGCCACAGTGCTTTTAATTAGAAATGGGCCGAGGTGCTTCATTTGAATATAAATGAACCCATGAGGGAGAATATTTATCTTTAGGTTTCCAATTCACAGCAGGATGGATAGATTATATTATTGGGTTCCATTCCCACTTCTTGAGACACCATCTCAAATTCATGGAAGTCATGCATTCTTTGCATTTCATTTTTTTTTTTGTTTATTTAACAGGGGACATGCAGAGCACAAATGTTGCACTAGAGCTATATAGCTAATTTGCATCTGCGGTCCCTGGGCTGGAACGTATTAAAAAACAATACAGTACAACAATACATATAACATATAATAACAATTAAAAAGCAAAACCGTTTGCAAGCCAACAGTTTGCAATATTTACAAACAGTACATCACATATAAAACGTCTTACAAAAATGTTTGACTATATACATAGTCTCAGAGTTGGTTGGTTCCATACAAAGGTTTAGATCAGTGATCACATTATTGATTTGTCTTGAGCCATGTTTTAAGTGGGTGGGAAATGAGCTGCTGCTCTGACTGCAAATGCTGATTGTCCGAAAGCAGTTTTCCTAAATTTAGCCGAGCAGTAACCGCACCGTGGCTGATGCCCTGGTCTCCCTAGTATTGTCCCTGCAAAATGACACACATTGATTAAGCGGTGGTGGCCTAAGACCATGAATTAATTTATACATTAGCACATACCTGCTTAACAAAGGAAACTGTCAAAGGTCAATAAATTATACTTTTGAATGATGGTACAATGATGGTAGAGTCTTGTTTTTTTTGGAGAATTTTCACTGATTGTAAAGAGTGTATAATGGTTTTTAGCGTAGTCACGTCTGCCTTGGACCAGCTTATGGCACAGTAAGATAAATGTGAGAAAATGATTGAGTGCATAAAGAGTTTAGCAGAAGCTAGAGGCCGTTGGTGTCTAATATGTCTAAAGTTCATTAGACTAGTTCTGACACTTCTGGTTACCTTTTATATATGTTTTTTTTATTTATTTAAGTGAGAATCAGTGATTATGCCTAGATACTTAAAGTTCTCAACAATATTGATTACCTCTCCTTGAACTAGGATGTCAGGTTGATGTGTGTTCTTTCTATTGATAGAAAAATACATGCCCACAGCATTGCCATGTTAGGACTAAGACAACAGTGAGTTAACCAGTCTGATACTTTGTTTAGTTTAGTTTAGTTTATTAGTTTATAATGTCGTGGACAGTCCCCCTTAATTAACTGTAGAGTAAAAGGAGCAGCTTTAGCCTCAACGGCTAATTTCCAGCTGTAGTCCCCGGCCAGCTGACAATAGGCATCCTAAAATACAATGGTTAACATATTAAAATGAGTTACATTACATCTATAATAAAAGCAGGCCTAAGCTGTTCAATGCTGCAGTAAGATTTGAAGCAGTTTGTTCTCTTGTTTTAGCATGGGTGTAAATAACTGTCTGCATACATCTGGATGTGAAACTCTGGCGCAGATGATCAAATTCTAATCCTTCAGCTTTTCATTAAATCAATGTTTTTGATACTTTTTATGGTCTGCATTTTTTATTTTTTTTTAGCAAAAACCATTGAATGTATTTACATTCTATATTTGCCTCTCTACAGCAGTTTTAAATGTTAGTGGCGGAGTCCGCCTTCCAATTCACAGAAAAACTAAGCATGTATCACATTGATATCTCCCTCAATGTTTATTGCATTTATTGTTCACTCTCCTACAGCTGTATTAGAGCTTTCAGCATACAACTGGTGAAACACGGGGTGTCACCAAATCAACCAAATCTCCCTCTCATCAAGTCCTAGGAATTCTAAGTAATGACAACAACACTGTCGTTGCAGCCACATGACAAAAGCTTTTCTGTAATCGCGCACCATCCCCACCCATTCTCCACGCAGTTGCTTGTAACCAAGGAGGACACAGAGGATTAAAAACATGATTCTTCAGAAGAGGTAATTATCTTCACTCTGGTTTTTGCACCTGAAAGTTGCCGGACGACACCATTTTCTAAACTTAGCAATACTGAGAAATGCAGAGAGAGTTTTGTGGAGCTGATAATTAGCTTTGTATCGACTCATTTGGCAATGGCTTGAATGTAGCGGATATTTATTATTATAATAAAAAAGTTATGCAATAAAGCTTTAATGTTTTATTTTCTCAGAAAAAAAGTTAAACAAATCCATTGGTGTAGTGGGTGTAATGAGTATTTTTTTTACATTATTGCATTATTAGATTTACTTAAGTAAACAAACTGAATACTTCTTTCATCCCTTTTTCAATCTCTGAGATTGTGATTACACCATTTCTGAAGATAAAAGTATGCAATAACAATTTCCTCGGAGACCAAGACATATTAAATCCCAGTATTTGTCTCCTTAACTGCCATTCATTTTTTTTTAAAATTGCGTTTGTGATGCTCACCAGCTGTTTTCTTTTGGTAAACAAATCCCTTCAGTTCCTCTAAACACAACAATGTTTGGCTACACAGGCACTTATGGCCCACTGCGGATCCACAAGGACATCTGTCATGCTTTATTAACCTGCTTCAGTACCGGCGGCACACATCTGCCACAACAAACTGATTTAGTTCAGAAGTTAGCATGAGATAGGTGCTGTGCTCTCACCTTCCCAGCACTTCACTGTGCAAGAAGTTCATTTGGGTTGTTCTCTTAAAATGTCAGTGCCATTCATTAACCCGGGAGCCAACAAGGACGCCCCTGGTTTTAATTAGCACATGCTTAAAGCATGTTTGCCTTTTTCAAAGGAAGTGGCTGAAGGATACAAAGGGCAGAGTAAGGCTGAATAGTCAGATATTAACACAGTTAGAAAGCTAATTAAAATGCAGCTTAATGAGATCACTGCTAGAGGCATTCAGTATCTCTCCACAGCGTCCATAAATTTCTGAGAGGGAAAACATTTCTTCATGTTGCTGCATAGTACATTTGTTTATCTCTGTTAAAGGCAGAAGCATTAAGATGCAAAGCAGAGGGGAAGTCAAATTCAATGTAAGTCCTGTATAACAATAAATCTCAATGGACAGAGCAGAAGTGCTGCACTTTGCAGTCAACCACATTACTCAGAGAATAAATTATGAGTCCAAAATAAAAGAGTGGCAGATTAATATTTGATGCATGCATTCAAAATGCAGCTGCACACAAAAGAGACGAGACAGTGGCTGCCCTGAGTTTGACTGTACGAACCCCGACAACAACCTCCAAAAACACATTCAAATTCACACATTTATCAGGACAGTAAACATCTTTTGACTTATAAGTTGAAACTTTCTTAACTTTCAGTCTGTGCATGATAACACAACTCTACTGTCTCTATAATGTATTTCTCCTGTCTGTCATTTTAACTCAAACTTTTTCTATCCAACAAAACAAAAAAACCCACCTCAGCTCACATTTCAGCTGTCAGGACATTCTGGGGAGGAACGCTAACACTTCTTTAGCAGCTCAAATATTTACTTTTGTTTGAAGTGCAGGGAGACGGGAAGGATAAGATAAAAAGTGGAGCAGAGGTTGATAGAACAGATGTGAGTCGACTGAATGTTAAAATGAGCTGCTATCTCATCTAAATGGTGGAACTACATTCCCATTCACTGACAGCAATGGCAGCAGAGATACTGTAGACAGCTTTGTGGTAATGTTTCATCATTCATACTGTATCAACAAGAAGTCTGTGGACTGTGTGTACTCCAGATGGGTTGTGTTTTACAATGAAATATGCAAACCACCAACAAAACACAAGTTTAACGTTGACCAAATTTAAGTTATTCTAATATCAAAGTGTTGATCCTGAAAATTTTTCAGGTTACATTTTTTTCCACTTTGGCACATTCAGTGTGTTTTTAAAATTGTGTCCACAACATGTGCTGCTATAGTTGTAACTAACCTATTTCAGAATGGTTCAGCTGATTGTTCTTGAGCATCTACTGTATTATTGCTGAATTATTCACTAAATCAAACTCTTTTTGCCAGCCATGCTAGTGTAGTGTTAGCCCCAAACCTGTCTAGGCCTATATTTAAAATTTAAATCGTGTTTTTGGGAACATTACTGATCCAAATGTAAAAGTTTTAATTCTATTACAGAAATGTGAACTGCTATATTCACCAATACTACAAATGGCAAGATTTTTAAAGAGGGATTTCATGATCATAAATGCTCGCAGCTGGATAGAGATGTTGGATGAATTTTAGTATAAGTATTTGTTTGTATAAGGAATTTATATGCAGAATTTAAGTTTGTACCAAAACATTTATTTTAATATGAAAGTCTTATGGATTAGAATTCATATCCAAAAAATGTAATCTAACCTTTTTAAAAAAAGGCAGTTGTGCATGGATTATGTACAAACCATGTTTAACCAGTTAATGGGTGTGAGAGTTAGAGCTGAAACAATTAGTCAATTCAACAATCGGCAGGAAAGATTTTGGCGCTATTTTGATAATCGATTAATCGTTTCAGTAACGTTTTTAAGCATGACAAGAATTCTCAAATTCGATCTGATTTGCTGCTTGTTACAGTTTTCTTTAGTTTTTGTACAGTTTGTCAGACAAGTATTTCGGAGATGTCATGTTGGGAAATTATGATGTGATGTGATTTTTTTAACTACTTTTTGACATTTTATAAATCATATGCAGGTTAGTTGATAATGACAATAATGGTTAGTTGCAGCCCCAGTGAGAATGTGTTGGGAGGAGAGGAGTAAAAGGATTTACAGGTAAATCCTTTGAGAGTAAAAGTGTTCAAAGGTCCAACCTGTTGAGCCGATGGCACCAGCTGCAGTTGAAGTTGATTTGTGAGGAGATGCATGCGCTACAGCTGGTGAACTGGAGACAGGCTAGAGAGGAGAAGAAGATCAAATCTCAAACAATTTACACAATCAATAGCCTAATTGACATACAGCCAAGGAAAAGGTTGACAGTAAATGCCTCATTATGATAAAGAATCCCTCAAATAACACTCTGACTGAGCCAAAAGCTGTTCCACTGAAGTCTTCTTACTTGGTAAAGGCATCATTTCCACGGCTGTAGAATTGGTGATCTTCGTCTTCGTCAGCTCCACGCGGTGGTACTCGTAGATCGTCCTCCGCCTAACGTCTATATTATGGAAAAAGAGGGAGACAGTGTGAGAGTGAGAGGCGCAAACAAACCATCACAAATCTCCCACCCAGAGATAAATAAAACTGGCCCCTGAAGAAAGAGGAAAGACAGCGGGAGGCAGAATCAGGTCATATAGGATGCTACCACATCACTTTATTTTTCCCTTCTCTTTGTGCCCAAATGTCAGCCCACAATCTGGCAATGGACGGTAGCAATTTCCCCTGGGAGCTGATATCAATCAGACCATGTTGAAAGGCCGCCTTCCCAGTCATCTATAACAGCAAGTCATCAGCCCGGGAAAGATGGATTGATTGATTAGATACATCATTGACTCTCATTGGATTCTGGCCCGTATAATTCATAAGGGCCATGGTATAAGGCTTGCTTTTGCTGGCCATGCATCTTCACTCCCATAAGTGGAAATGGAAAAAGAGGATGAAATACAGCATTTGTTAGAGTCAAAAAGGCTCTTATCCTGCATAGTATCTAAACAGATCTGATAATAACTCCTTGGTGCTGCTAACATAGTGGATAATCTAAACCCTTACTGGATTGTTATGTGACTTGCTATGCAGGCCTGCGCTCCAGGAATGAAACAGTACATCTGTAGAATAAATCACTGAGATCCACTGCAATGTGCAACGTGGCATTACTCAATACATGACATTTTCTATAGCACTTGTATTTGCTTGACCAATGAACTACAAAATTGAAATTCAATACTATTATATTATATAATAATACTATGGTGTATCATGCTGTCTCAGAGTATTGTCATATTCTGAAACAGTTTTAAAGTTAAAGGAATAGTTTGACATTTTGGAATAAAGCTCATTCCCTTAGTAAGATGAGAAGATCAATAACACTTTCGTGTCTGTCCAGTAAAGATACAGCCACGAGACGGTTAGCCTAGCATAAAGACTGGAAACAGGAGGAAACAGTTAGCAATGCTCTGTCCAAAGGTTAAAAAAATCTTCTTACCAGCACCTGTAAAGCTCACTCATTAATGGTACGTCTTGTTTGTTTTGCTGTATATTTTTAATAACAATGTATTGACTAACGATCAAAACAGTTTATACAGGTTTAAGGACAAGAAAGCAAATAGAGAGTATTTCCCAAAATGTTAAACCATTCCTTTAACACTATTGGAGGTTACTTTTTTTGCCTGGTTGAATGAACAGTTGGCTGCGCTGGCTGCAGTGTTGTTCTTCTCATGTGATAGGATGTTGTTTCCCTGCAGACCTGCTTGGTTTGATTAAACACAAGAGAACTGATCAAAGCAGCAAATGAGAGCCAGCTCGGTCTAACCTGAGAATAAGACCTCCCTTCCTTTCCCCTCCTCTCCTCCCACGGTGCCTCACTTCCTCTTGCCTCTAGCAAGGGGATTATCAGGTGCCTAATGACACGGTGGGGGCCAGAGGAAGGTCAGTTCCCCAGCCTGAGGCTGCTGATGTGTGGGCAGACTGTACAGCCTCGCCAGCCTCTGGTTTGTAGGTGGAAGGAAACCGCAAATCAGATCAATTTCTCAGCCACAACATAGACAATGCCTATTGAGGATTTAGCTACCTTCCGCTGATGCCCTCAAACAAAGGCAGATTTGCAAAAGTGTGTCATCAAGATAAAACACTTGCACATATAATTGCACTCTTAAGTTATAAAATATAATGGGAAAATGCCTGTGTTTACATACTTGATTAAATCACAACACCAGGCAGCCTCTTATTATTGCCTATTCATCCATATGGAAGATCTGCATGGAAATCAATGCAAATGTGATGTGAACACATTGAGTTAAAGATCAATGGTGAAATAGCAGGCTCGCACTGCCTGCTCATCAGACAGTGCTCTGGCTGTTTTTACTGTTGCACAAAATATCACAATGTGTTCAATCGACCTCTTTAACCTCGTATTTAAACTCTTGGCTCGTTGATATCTCCAATACATTAAATCACAACATTTATTCTTAAGCAGAGATCAGCTGTGAAAAACCCGACAATAAAAACATAGAATGATAATTGTATATAATGAATAGCTCCCGTCTTGGCATCTTCCTGCTGGGAATCAATATTATTATTATTATTATTATTATTATATTCTTCCAGATACAGGCGAGAAGATATGAAAAGGGGGTGGTTTTGTATGAAGGTAAATATGGTGCAAAAAGGGAGAGCTTGTAGAATACAATGTGAGAACTTGCAGAACAAAAATCTGAACTTGTATGTTAAAATTTGCACTTGTAAAAATGTTATTTATTTTTATAGGTCGAGGTCGGCAGCGAAGCTTTCTGGCAAAAGCAGTGTTGCTACGCTGGTCGATCCCCACTGGTGACGGTCCGTCTGCGGCTGCAGGCCCTGGAGCTCACCGCCAGTGTTTTAGTTTGACTGTTAAAAATGTTTAGACAATTAAAAGGTATTTATTTAGAAGCGGGCTGGCTGCTAGTTAGCTAACGCTAGCATGCTATTCCACCAAGTTTCCATGCTACATAAATAAGCCGGACAGAGTTGTCCCTCATCTGGCGATAGAAACCCTGATTTTCCCATAGACTGTATATAAGAAGGCTTTTCCCGTTCTGTTAGCTCAGAGCTCCACAGCCTAAGTCCACAGGTACAAATTAGTTTTGCACCAAATGTATCGTCAAGAGTGTTGTGAAAGTCGAGGTGCGCAGATTGGCCACTTTGTGATGCGAGAGAGCACATATGTGAAGTTGCAGTGACAGATTCCAGAGGTTGTAATCACTGAGTTGTGGTTGTGATGCAAAATGAACCAGAATAAAAAAAAAAGTATACGAGTAAATGTTGCATTATAAGTTTGCAGCTGTCATTGTGTTCATGTAAATATCAATCTACACATTTGTGAATATTTTTTCTGTAACTTCACATTCAGAATACAGGTGTGTGAACATTTTCTACAAGTGTAAATTTCAACTTACAAGTTCAGATTTTTTTTACAAGCTCTCATGTTTTTTTTACAAGTGCAAATTTTATTTTTACAAGTGCAAATACAATTTTTACAAGTGCAAATTTTAACATACAAGTTCAGATTTTTTGTTCTGCAAGTTCTCACATTGTATTCTACAAGCTCTCCCTTTTTGCACCATATTTACCTTCATAGTTTTGGCTTCATTTCTAGAATAACTCACTGTGACAGATAATGCATAATGTAGCATTCAGAAAGTGTATGGCTCTGACACACCAACCCGATTATCGGCCGTCGGACAGTCTGGCGAGGTCGGTGACTGGAGTCTGTTTGGTGTGTTCCGTGCCGTCGTCAGTTGGTCAGTCGGTCAGTTTTGGCCGATTTGACTTGTTGAATCGACGGCCAGTGGGCAGTCGGACTCAATGACCAATCTGATTGGTGGAGTGCTAGCCCTTGACTAGCGAATCAGTGCTTCTTCCACAAGAATAAGCCAGAGAGCTGACAACACCAGTATCTACTTATTACTAGCCATCGTATTTTCTTCCGTTCAGCGAGTAATGACAACAACGATCCTTCTTGACTACTATCAACACTCTCTGATGAAAACAATGACTGACGACAGCGTGCTCTGTGTTTACTAGGTCTAGAGAGAAGTTCTGTAATTTCCGGTTTTCATTTTTTGGGCGACAATACAGATTAGACAGATACAGATACTGACCTGTTAACTACACACCCAGGCCACAGGACACCCACACATCTTCTCTCTCCTCTCTTGCTTTTACTGGATGACTTGCTCTGCCTGGAGGCAGTGTAAAATGTTTTATTTGAGCTTCTAATCTGGGGCAACGCTACAGTGGGTTAAAAAATGTCCCTCTAGTTGCCATGGTTGCCATGCAGTAATTGGCTGCAGAGACACTTAACTGAGTTGAAACACTTCTTCAATGGTACAGCCTGCAGCGGTCATGGCTCTCCTCTCTGGTTGGATTACCACTTAATGTTCTCAGGACATGGAAACTTAACAGAAGCCATTTACTAATCTGCCATGACTGTCTTTATACACAATGAAAAATGTGTCAAAATATTTATCTTTCACCAAAATGACCCTTAAATCAGATCTGAAGTAGAGCAAGACAGATCCACCGCACAATTGGTATTTATTTCAGATAAATAACATTCCTCTACAAGAGAACTGTTCTCATCAGCATCTTTTCCAACCTACATTTCTACTGTATATGCAGAGTGCAAGAACAAGATTAACTGTAACCATCCTACAAAGAGGGACTGAATACCTATGGACGAATGAGCTACAATGGCGTCCTACATATGCATGAAAACTGCTGATTCTTGCTTTTTCCAAAGGTTAGTCCTATCCATCTATCTCCTATTAAACCACCACTTTCTATTATTTGCATCAATATAAGGACATTTGATCTTAGATGTTGCATCATTTGCTGTCTATGTAGACTCTTGCAATACAGCTAATGGGGCTCTTCAAGCCCCTTGGACTGACAGGTGCTAGATGCAAATACTGCCCTTTTGCTTGGACATCAACCGTGCACTTTGCAAATATCACATGCTCGTTGCACAACAAGAAAAATAACCTTGTTTGTTTCAGCTGATGCAGGAGTTTGATCTTGTTTGCAATGACTGAAGGCAGTCTTAGCAATAAACTATTCATTAAAAAACCCTCCCCTGGGGCTGACCGCGATCTCACCAAATAACTATGCACCCCATGTGGGCTGAGTCCTAAGCAGCGGGCGCAGGTTTAAATCCAACGGCCCTGCGGCCCTTTGCTGCATGTCGTCCCCCATCTCTCTATCTCCCCTTTCCTGTCTTCAAGCTATCCTATCAAATAAAGGCCATACAAGCCCAAATATAAAAAAAACAAACAGATATTTTGCAGTTTGGAGGGTGATTTCTGTGATTTAGCTTCCCAAAGCTTCAACCCAAAACCAAAAACCCAAGAGCAAAAATGTAAAGAATGGATTAAACAGTCTGTTTCTCTGCTCTAACATTAGCTGGGAACTTAACACTCCAGCAACCCCCACCAATGTTACCCGAGATAGCATTAAGTTTGCCAAAAACAGGGGTTAGTCCTCATCCAGGCACTCTTGTAATGTTAAAATTTAGTGTTGATATGAACAAGTATTCAAGCTAAGCAGCTAAGTTTATAAACAAATGAACACAGTCTGCTTTTATATTTTGTTTCTTTATTTCATTGTCTTCTTCATGGATCATCAACTGGTGAGCATTATAGATTTTTGCAAGGGTCCTGTTAACTTCAGCCTCAAGGCTTTTAACATGAAATCTAGAATGTAGCCATTAAGTGCAAGTTTAAGACCCCGTTAACAGGATGCTCGTTTTTCAACCATCTCTTGGAGCTGACATCACCATAGCTTAATTAGTTAGCTAGCTATAGCTGATCAACCCTGCCAGACAGTTGTCATTTGAACTGGCAAAATTGATGGTCGCTTGCTAAAATAAGAAGCCTGCTTTTGTTTGACCCATTGTTCGAAAAATGACAAATAAGAGAAATTTGATTGTAAAATTCAACCAACTCATAGTTAGCGTTAATTAGCTAACATTAGTTGAAAAAAAACCCTGCTAGTGACGTTCAACATTTCAGCCGCAAAGTCAACGATTATAACGGCTCAACATAAGAAGCTGCTTTTGTTCATTTCTGTGTGAAACGAAAGACTCATTGTTTTAAAAAATGACGAAGAATTTCGAGACCTGCCACTGTTGTCATGGTAAACCTGCATTCTAGAACAGCGAACAGTGTGACCAAACAAATCTCAAATGTTGACACATCATTTGAATTTAATGTCATATATAGAATGAGGACAAGACAGACATTTTATTTAGTTGTTTGCATCTGAAGGAATTCCATTTTGGCTGTTTCATCTCTCCTCAAAAATCTGGTTGGAATAAAACATTGGGGTGTTTTAAGAAACAGAATAAGCACAGTGATAATTTCAGATGGATTATCAGAACAGAAAAAAGGGTCTGACATAAAGATGAAAGACTTGATTTATGTTGTCTAGAAGGACAGCTCTAACAGGTTCACTAGACAATTCACTCAGTGCCAGTTACAACCCCTAGAAAGAGATTTTGTAGAAAAGATCTTCAGATGAAACAGAAAACAAAGTCCATGTCAGAAAAACCACTCCAATGCTGTTTTGGATAGTTGTTTTAAGCCAGACAAACACAAATCATTCTCACGACATGCTGTAATCGCCTCCCCATCCAACTCAACATAAAGATGCAAAGGGAAGGACACAAAATGCTCTTTTTATGTTTTGGGGTTTAAGTTATAAGTTATTAACTTTGAAATAAATGCTATCCAAGTTTCACACACGCAATCAAAACAGAGTTTAAATTACTGAATAAATCACATCTGACAACTCATTTTTGTGGCAGACTTTGAATCAGAGCCCATGGCAGAGAGAAAGAGAGTCTGACTGTGGATAAAAATGTTTGAAGTGTCTCCCCTTTGCTTGCATTTGCTTTAACTTTAATGGGCCTAAATTGCAGTAACTTAAAAGCGAATGGGAGAGGCAGATCTGGAGCTGTGCCCACAGCTCTGCCCACTGACAGAGGTGGAACAGTGTTGGAGAAGAGGTGGTGACAGTGGGAGCTGAAGCAAAACTCAGAGCTATGAGGCACAGCTTAAAAGAGTAAATAAAAAGCTGACAAAACAATGCACTCCTTAGGCCGTGATCAGACAGAGCACGTTTGCAGGTTGCAAAACGCAAGGCGCACTGCACTGCCTTTTTTCGAGGTCGAAGATGCTCCGATAAGACCAGTTCCGTCTTTTTGCTATTCTTGCTAGGCAACTATGAAATCACGCTAACTCTGTGAACTGCTAGAAAAATATGCCTCCAGCTAACTTGATGAAAGCGGAAGCATGTAAAAGGCTCTTAAATTTGCACTTGATGGCTACATACTGTACATGATATCGTGCTAAAAGACTGAGGCTACAGCTTCATGTCTCAATTAGCATCCCCAACAGTTGATGATCCATGTACTGTAGAAGACATGTAAATTGTTCTTGTTTTGTATTGTAGAGCTAGCAAGCCATTCAAAATAAAACGGTAATTGTTTCAACCGGTTTGGATGCTTGCTACAAAAAACACATTGGGACAGAGTGACACAGAAGTAAGATTTATGCGGTATTGTTTGTATTTTTACTTTTACAAGACAAACGGCTTTGGGGGTGAGGACTAACCAATAAGTTTGGCAAATGGAACGTTACCTCAGAGTATTAACTTCCCACAACCATGCAAACATTCGGCGGTTATATTAGAGATAAACACATCCATTTCTGCCAGTTTGCTCTCGTGTTTTTGGTTTTGTAAAGGCTACAAAAAGACACCACCCTCCAAATTATAAAACCACAGAATATCATTCTTACTACAGCCCCATTAATACCGCTTTGGCGTGTTGAAATTCCAAGTTTGACTGGCTTGCCGTGCGTAGTTACGTTTGCTTTGATTGGACAATCACTGTTGAGGGGAAGGATTTATCGAAAAGTCAGTTGCATGGTTTAATCATGCATTTTTTCCCCCCCGTTTTTAGAAAAGTTGGCATTAAGATTTATTCAAAATGTCTTTCTGTAAACAAATGAGCAAATGTAAGCTAGAAAGGTGCGTTTGGGACTCACTGGGTATCTGTTGGATCTTGTGGACCACTACAAAGGCATCAGACAGGCCCACCTTCACCGGGTGATTGACAGAGCTGATCTGTGACACCTCAATGGGGATCTGAAATAGAAGATTAAAATGAATTACCAGAACCAATATGATCTGTCTGGGACAGGCTGGAAAATAAATGCAGAAGCCACACCAGTTTGACAGCACTGACAATTCAACTAATGTATTACTATGTCCCATGGGAATCTGCTTAGACATTATGCAACTTCAATGAGCATGTAGCTATCTTTGGTGCATAGAATAAACATTTTAGATACATATGGAGCGGAAATAAGCAACAACATTGTGAGGACTGACTTATACTGAGAAAAAAGACTAAAACTAACATGTATGGTCCAATCAGATAACATTTTAAATCTGGTATGTAGATTTTACACAACACTGGAAGAAAGGAGTTCAACTAAACAAAAGGACTGATTGTCTCAGGGATACATTCTTAAAGATGGAGCTGCAGTTCAGCCTTACTAAACAAACCTCGTAATCATCAAGGATCACGTAAAAACTTAGATTACATGTAATGGTCGGGTTGCTATTTTCAGACACATAATAGCAGCGTAATAAAACACCTTTTCGGTAAAAAAAACAAACTCCAGCAGCTTTTCTAACGTGAAAATAAATTAAAAAAGAGGACACCGTCGTAAACGTGGACCCCTGCTGTTATAAACAATTATAATAGATAATTACTTATCTATTGCAATTTCACACTCTTACAGCAGTCTCTGTTGTATAATATCTTTTTCTTTTCAATTAAGTTGTTTATCTGTGAAATTTTAAATTTGGAGATTTATAGACACCATTGGGACATTTCAGATAAAAACCTGGAACAAATCAAATAATGTTGCAGCCAAATCAAGCACATGGAATTAGTATGAGGACATTAATTGATATTTTCTTAAGGAGGCAATCATTAAACATATTACTTTGTAATAGTCATGTTGGCGTCACTCTTCTTTATAATGAGTAAAAACACATGGACATGAGGCTGCAGTAGGTGTTAGAAAGTCATTTTGAAAAGTCAGACAGAATAAGAAACAAGAAAAACAGAAGTTTGAGTGAGCATGATGAAATGAAAAGTGAGTCCCATTTTCTTTTGTTCTGCACAAACTATGATGATTTAAGAGTGTCAATGTTCCATGAAATGTCTACCAAACCCTGAAATATTCTGGTGTAGTTAGTGTTTTGTTTGATTGTAATTTGTTGTTGCTAAATGTGTCTGAAAAGCCTGGAAAGATGAGTTTGATTAGTATTTAATCTGATTTCTTCAGTGTTATAGTAAATGTTAAATGATTTATGAATTTTGCTGTAGACAATGAATGTCTAAAGCCTGTTTTCGTTTTTTTATTTGACTTTTTTTTGTCTTTTACTTTTATACATTAAAGCACTCTGGATCTGACTTTTATTCATTTGTGGTGTCTTGTAAGCCCATGCCTGCTGGGCATATGTATATGCACAATAATAAAAACTTCAGTCATTCATCCAGACTGATAAATGGTGTCAGAAAGAGTGTAGAAATTAGACAGAGAAAACACAGAGAAAGAAGTGCTGTACATGTCTTAAATTACAGATACCGGAGATAAAACAGGAATACTTTTTTTTAGGAAAGATAAAGAAAACTGGTTTGATAACTGAGCTCTGACCTCTTTGTATGCAAAAACAATCCTGCCGGTGTTGTGCAGTGTTGCCTGGAAGGTGAAGCTTCCCAGATTGTAGTTGTCCTGTAGGTGGACATGGTCCCATTGCACCACCAGAGCAGTACCTAAAGGAGAAACATTCACATACAGCTTATTACTACATAGAATCACCTAGATTCAAGGAAAAAAAACAGGCGCCATTAATAGCTACTGTCACACTTTTTATTTTTTAACACTGACTTGTGTTTCATTGTTTTTGAAATACGATCTCTACTGTCCCAGATCAAGTGTGAAATAAACCGCTGACCGAGTGAATAAGTCTGTGAATAAGAAGACATCAATATATCATGCTTGTAAGTAGATATCTTTTTGAGGGATTATTTCCTGGCAGAGACTTAATTTCCCCCTCTGGGTGTGAGGGGATTGACACTGAAGTAGTGTGAGCACTGATATCAAAAAACACTCCACTGGAGCAGCATGGAACAGCAATAAAACGGAAACTTTTGACAAAATCAAGGCGTGGCGGTTAGATTAAATAACGTGACCATTTCATGAACTGCCGTGAGACTGGGTTGGATGGATTATGGAGTGCCGGCCATTTTCACAACAATGAAAGCTTTTCATACTGTACAAGAGCAAATGACAACACTGTAAATGACTTCTTATTATGGTATAAAAAAAGGTTTCCAGCTACACTGGCACAGAGGGGTCACAAACTGGGACAAAGTAAAGCGGAAAAACAACAACACTGACACAAGTGAGTTCACCCAAATTACAAAGGACATACTTTTTCACCTCTCACAGTATCTAATCATGCATATAGTTCATCTGCACCAATTAAATTCATTTCACCTTCATTGTACTGGGATGGCAGCAAAAGTTTCAGAGGCAAATACCTCAAAATAAAACTGAAACTACAATATTAAGAGCTGAAATGACAAGGCAAGGCAAGTTTATTTATATAGCACATTTCATACCCGTGGCAATACAATGCGCTTCACACAAAACAAAAGCAAGGGTCAGTACATGATCATAAAAACAGTAAGAAATAAAAGCATGAGAACATTAAAGCATAAAAACAGTAAAAGATAAAAGCATAAAATAAAAAAAAGAAAATAGTAAAAATCATTGGTCTACTACAATAAGTAATAATGCTTCAGTGAAGCATTAGCAGAAGGCATCTGAAAGGAGTTTTGTCTTAAGTCTGGATTTAAAACTGAATAGTTGGGGCGTTTTTGATGCCTTCTAGAAGTTGGTTCCAGAGGTGAACCGCATAATGGCTGAGTGCTGCTTCACCCTGTTGGTACGGACAGTGGGTTTTTCTAAAATATGTTTCTGCTCTGATCTGAGAGACCTGAGTGGTACATACTGCAGAAACATGTCCGATAGATACTTTGGCCCTATTCCATTAAGCGACTTTAAAACAAGCAGCAGTGCTTTAAAGTCAACCCTGTAACTTACTGGGAGCCAGTGCAGGGATTTCAAAATAGGGGTTATGTGCTCAGTTCTTTTTGTTTTTGTAAGAACTCTGGCTGCTACGTTTTGTATCATGTGAAGCTGTTTAAGGTGTTACGACCTGATGTCTAGGGGTAAACCGGACGCAACATAATGTGTGCCCCCCCCCCACTCTTCCCACTCCCAAACATGGCCAGGACAAAGAATTGCAAAGTAACAGTCTTTTTATTTTGGAGATGAGGCCCCAAAACAACAAACAAAACAATTCTAAAGGCAAACTAAACTTACCTAAACCAAAACAAAACGTAAATAAAAGACAAAGCTCTAACCTAAGCTTCTAATAACAAAAACAGGAGAAAAAGGGAACCAGCAAAAAAAGGACTTCTCACTCCTACCAACTGCTACTAGCAAATAAGTCAAAGAAATATGTATTCACAGATAAAACAAAATGGTTGAAGGATAACAAATCCAAGAACCCAAAACAACCATTTTGACTGAAGGCTGTTAACATTACTCACAACAACTGCAAACACAAGACACAGGTTTACACAGGCACATGTTTGGAATGGCAGAGTGAAGAGAGAGCCAGAGCTCCTGTCCAATGAGGCTTAAAATGGCTGCTGTCCTCCAGACGACCAATCAGGAGACAGCAATCAGCTCTGCTGGACCAATCCGGTGTTCACACCTGTTCTTCATTACCTGTGTACACTCAGGAAAACAACTGATAGAGCAGGGCACAACAAATCACAAAACATGACCCCAGGGTCATAACAAAGGGTATTTTTAGGAAGACCTGTGAACAGCCCATTGCAGTAATCAACCCTACTGGAGATAAAGGCATGAATCAGTTTCTCTAAGTCATCTTTTGACATAAAACCCCTAAGTTTGGCAATATTTTTGAGATGGTAAAATGTTGATTTAGTAATTGCTTTCATGTGGCTGTTAAAATTTAGATCACTGTCTATGAGGACGCCAAGATTTCTAACAGTATCCTTTGTTTTGAGTCCTTTTTTGTCGAGAATGGTGGCAATCCTATTTCTTTCCTCCTTTTTACCAAAAAAAAATACTTCAGTTTTGTCTTTGTTTAGCTGGAGGAAGTTCTGAGACATCTAGTGGTTAATTGCTCAATACAATGACAAAGAGATTCAAGAGGGCCATAAACATTAGATGTCAAAGCTAGGTAGATTTGGGTGTCGTCAGCATAGCTATGATAGGAGATATGATTATTCTTTAAGATTTGTCCAAGTGGGAGCATATAAAGGTTAAAAAGAAGTGGACCCAAAATTGAGCCCTGGGGGACTCCACAGGTGGACGTAGGTGCTGAGGTGCAGTTGCCAACGGCAACAAAAAAAACTCCTGTCTTGCAGGCATGATTTCAGCCACTTGTCAACAACACCTGATAAGCCAACCCAGTTTTCCAGTCGGTGGAGTAAAATGCTGTGATTGACAGTGTCAAAGGCTGCACTAAGGTCCAGCAACTGACAAGGTGATTAACTGATTAGCTGATCCACAGAAAATGAAGCTCCAACTTTTCAATTAATTGTTTAAAGTAACACCAAAGCACTTTTCCTCTCGGTCCCCCGACAGGTTGGAAGCGGAATTGTCCATTACAGTTTCTTATGTCTCATTCGAACTACAGATCGGCTACCCGATCTGGCAAACTTGCATAGTGCGGTTTTAGCTGGTAGAGGCCCGCAAAGCGAATGCAGAAGTGCCGTTCACCCTGTTACGAGTTGATGAACCACTGAAACGATTTTGGAAACATTATTTTAAGGTACCACAGAATATTTGGTGTTGCTTTAAGTAATGATGTGTATTATGGGTTTTGGATTTGAAAAGTGTGATTTTTTACTATTTTTTTTTACATTTTATAGACCAAACAATGAATCCATTATTGTTAGTTCCATCCCTTATTGTATCTCCATGTTCACCACCAGGGTTACAAGATAAAACATGTTTTTTGTAAAATGGGTGAACTGACCATTTAGACATGGTATGCTACACATGCTATAACTAAATCACACTTTTTCACAAAGAGTCATCATTAGGTGTTGCCTTAATAATGTGGGTAAGTACTAAATTAGCACCAGACTCACAGGACCATCAGCTCTACCCCCCAGACATTGGGCCTCACATTACTTTTAACACGGTTTTGATTTACTGTGGACTTTGGAGAACCTATTGATGTGAAAGCCATTACCTCCTCTGAGCTAGTCATTTGGCTGGGCGCCAGGGCAATAAAGGTTAGATAACACAACTAATCAGTTTTTCCTTTACATAGCCAAAACTCTTCAGTCCAAAGTGAAGACAGAGGTTTAGCTAAGACAGTTTGGAGAGCACAGGCTTGCGTTGTGTATTGGCATTAGATGTGGATGTTGCATGTGTAAAAGAAGGAGGTTAGACAGCTGTAGAGTTAAGGGCAGCAAATACAGAGCACTCTTTGACGGTCTCTGGCACTATTGTGAGTGTTTGGACAGACTGAAGAGTTGCTGTGTAATGCATTAAAGAGACAGAGTTTAGGAGAAGGCAGAGCACTAAATTACAGCTACCTTATGGCACAGAATGCTTACTCAGTCAGCCTAATATAAGTCTGCTTAAAATGCATTGAGTTCAGGAGGGGAGGCTATCTGGGGCTTCCTGGCTAAAAATACAGAGTGGGTGAGGAGGAGGTGTGGAGGAAGTACACACTGGGCTTGTTTCTAATTCTACTTACAAGCTTAACATGCTGTATCAACTCAAAACAAACAAATCCAATCTAGCTCTATTACACAAGCCCACTAGTCTGGCTATCACCAGACCAAGCTCAATCTTTTAAGATTGAACATTAGTCTGGGGAGTCTGCTCTGTATTTTCTACTGCACAAGTGGCGTGATCAACGGGCATAGTTCAAATGACTCTGTACGCAATTGGATAGTCCTTCAACCAATCAGACCAACGATCCGGGTGACGTAGCAGCGACAGCGGTATCAACGGATTGCTGCGCTTCGGTGGTCGCCATGTTGAATGTAAACAAAAAGCTGCTTGGTCGCTTCTCTATCGTCATCGTGTTAAACCCGCCAATAGCGCGCCAGGTGGATAAGCCAGTTTGTGATTGGTTCCCGCAGATTTGTAATGGAAGCAGGATAGATAAATGTACAGGTTTCCAGCCTGAGCTGCAGGGCGAAATCAAATTGCCGGCAGATCGGGCTGGGTTTACCCAGTCTACAAGCCCACCCTCTGAATGGTGAAGTAATTTAATGTGGTTTAGGAAGCACTTTTCTAAATTTGTTTTATTCTGTGCAGTCTATTTTTCGTTTAACATTTTCAAATGATTTTTGATGATTCCCAATGTATAAAGTAACTGTCCCAGTAAGCTATGACAGTGTGAGGCCCCATTTACACTTCATTTCACATCTCTTGTATTCGGATGAAATCCAGATTCGATTTGTTTACATGAAGCAACATATATGCCTCTCATTTGTCCAGATCACAAATTTGATTGCATCCATCTTTGGTTGTTTGGTAACTGATAAAAATGTCAGAAGAAGAACAAGTTCTGCAGTTTAGCTG
This sequence comes from Sander lucioperca, assembly GCF_008315115.2. NCBI lineage: Eukaryota > Metazoa > Chordata > Actinopteri > Perciformes > Percidae > Sander > Sander lucioperca. The sequence goes on along the minus strand of NC_050195.1, from coordinate 19,103,785 downwards.
TTTAGTTACAACAATTAGCAGTTACAAAAAACAAGCTTGATGGCTAACAACTATCCGTAAACGTATACACAAATGCATGACTTTGTCGTAATTGTGATCTACGAGCAGGACAAAGGTTTTATCATCCTCCACATCCACATTGCTTACCTGTACATAAAAATGTATCATCACTCACACTGACAATTCAGTGGTTAAACTGGAATCCGGATCAGATAAATGCTGCAAGCTCAGTGCATCTTCTGTATGATCGTATGTGTGAAAATCGTTGGAGCCACTTGTCTCTCTGTCTCAAGTAATCAAGAGAACAAAAACCACAACCACTTTCTGTGTAAATTCAGTGTAATTTGAGTCGTCATCATCTCATCATCCCTGTGAGTGGCTAATTCCACGAACTACGTACTGACATAGTTACACTTGGAAGAAGGAAGGATATCATAACTGTCTTGGAGAGACAGATGTATTTACACCTTCTCAATACCTGGCTAGAATGTGTCTGAAGCTACCTGCCAAGGTTTGATGGGAGATTTTAATTTCTCTGGAGCTGATGAACAGCACTTTTGGGCTCAAAACTTTGTACTTTTTAAATGTCCCATATGATACTTATTTTCATGTTCATACTTGTGTTTTGAGTTTCTACTAGAACAGGTTTACATGCTTTAATGTTCAAAAAACACATTATTTTTCTCATACTGTCTGAAAAAATTAGTTTTAGCGCCTGTCTCTTTAAGCCCCCCTTGCAAAATAGCCCAGTCTGCTCTGATTGGTCAGTGTTTCCAGGTCTTCCGTCTCTGCACTCTGGGTGTCCCTGCACCGTCATTGCAGCCGGGGAATAACTGTAAGGGCACTGTAGCGAAACTTTCTACCTATATATAGTATAGTTGTGACAACAGTATGGAAGTCCTGACGACTTGTTCAAAGGCACTTTTTCTGAATACAGGCTGTGTGCATTTCTTTGTGGATTGAGCGTTTTGATACTTTCACAGTATTTATATAGCAATACTTCTATCTCTTAAAAAAAAAGTATGTATTTTAAATTTCACGTTTTACAATATGGAACTTTAAACAACTTTAAACAAAATTATAAAGAAGACACTTTAACAGGATCAGTTGACAGTGTTGCGGCTCCTTTAGGAGATAGAAGACTTGAAATGAAATCGATGAGTAATGGATTTATACATGCTTGTCTGTGAAAAGAAGTTACAACAGACTTCTATAGCTGTGTTACTGTAAACGTAAACTGTAAAAGTGTCAAACTTGTTATACAGGATGTAAGACGTATTTTTACCACTGTAGTTCTGTCACCATGGTCCCACTGGCAACAACAGTCAAATTCAGAAGTCTGTCAGGTGTTGAAACACTTCACTCCTCTATAATTGTGCACAATCAAACTTCCGGATAGTTTTACAGCACTTACAGCAAAAATCCCATGTCTTAACCAATCACATCTTAATTTAGCAGATTTTAATTAACAAAAAAATAACAACACTGTCTCTGTGAAGTTTCACACAATTCTCAGTTTGTGTGTCGAGAACAAACAATATGTCTCTGCTGTGAACACCTCATCAAACTGCTTATAGTCAGATGGAAAGAAGCACTAACTCTTCCACAACACAACAGATCGTACAGTTCTTATGCTGTATTGGCAGGACATTGACTGATGGACAGTGTGTTGAGGAGCAGGCAGGCTGAGAATCGATTGGCTGCCAGTTTGGTTAAAGTCTGATGAGCTCCACTGTAGAAGGTCACAGAGTTGGTCAGTCACTCTTCTGCAAAGGGCTTAATGACTGACATGATGGATAACAACCACCACAGATGGCAAAAGAAAGGTACAGAGAGTGAGGAAGGGCATCAATTTAGTTTAAAGGGAGTAAGTGGAATGTAAGGGGATGTTACAGAGGTCATGGAGGGTTTCATATAAATCATTTAATGATAAAGACCTATTTTGTGAATAAATGTCAAAATTTAGGTGTGGGCGATATTGATACATACAGTACTGTACTGTATTGTGATATAATAAATGTTATGTAGAAACCAATTGAGAAATAGTTAAAGAATAAAATAAACAAAAAGAAACCAAGGAAGCCTACTTCATGCAAAAATCATATACTGTATTTTGACTTGCCATTATCACTGTTAAATTACTTCATTAGTAACTGTTTTGTTTTACCATCATGTTACTTTTTTCGTTAGTCTTTTTTAAATATAATGTTCGTTTCCCACTTAGGCTAATGTGTTGTATGTAGCATGAGCCGTCTTTGGGGCTCCTTCAGCCTTGAGAAGTTTATTGTTGTTGGTAAAAGTGTATTTTCTGTACTTGATGATAAAATTAGCTCCCAATTACAACAACAAATACTTAACTTGAACAAGTAATTTGTTGAGCAGCGTTGGGGAGTAACAGAATACATGTACCGGCATTACATATTCAGAATACAAATTATGAGTAACTGTATTCCATTACAGTTACAATTTAAATAGTTGGTATTTAGAAGTAGTTACATTGTTGAAATCAATGGATTACATGAAGATACGTCTCTGTTTTACGAGTTTATTCACTCTCTGAATAAATTAAAGCAACTCCATGCATTTCCCGCAAACCTCAATATGAAAACGAAAAAATTAGCTATTTGCGTGATCACTGATAGAGGCAGAGATGGAGCCGGAACTGGCACAACAGAGCCAGGGCAGGAATGCGTTTCTATCTTGGAAATTCAAACAGCATTTCACATTAAAGAAAGAACACGGAGAACGAAATATAACTGTGCAGTGCAACCTCTGCTTGCCAGCAACCAACCTCCTTTCAGCGTCCAAATTACTCCACCTCCAACCTGAAGAAGCCTCTTAAAGTAAGTTATTTTTTTTAATTAGCCAGGGGTAGTCGTCTGCTGTAGTTTTACTGGTCACCTTGCTATTTTATAGTTGATGTGCGACTTTACATTCTCCTACGTGCTGATTTACTAGCCCCAGAGCCGTTGAAAGACTGATTAGCCCTGTTTGACATGCTAGCTAACGTTAGCTAAAATTAGCTCGTGGTAGCTTAGACTGCGGTTAGATTTTTGTAGTATGCAGTTCAGGACTACAAATACCAAACTCTAGCTGCTTGTTCAGGTACACATTCAGTCAGTTGGAACAGAAGAACACACCAGAATAGGCCTGTTTAGTAAGCTGTATGTGATGGCCGCATTCCTACACTTATAAAATGCAATTCTATGTGGAAGTAATCCAAGTATTCAGAATACGTTACTCAGATTGAGTAACGTAACGGAATACGTTACAAATTACATTTTTGGGCATGTATTCTGTAACGGAATAAGTTTTGAAAGTATCCTTCCCAACACTGTTGTTGAGCACATCACAATATCGGTCACTTTATTATCTTGACTATTATTATTATTATTATTATTCATGAGTCACAAAGAAATTAGTCTATATCAATGACGTTCCCACTTCCGGGGTGCTGCAGGAAATTCCGCCTGATGCATGTCTTTTCGACGATGTCTGTTTCCTTGTGTTGGAATTTTAAACTCTGGTCGATTTATGAGGACTATGGTTAACTGCTCCTCAGATCTCTGCAGGGTAAATCCAGACAGCTAGCTAGACTATCTGTCCAATCTGAGTTTTCTCTCGCACGACAAAAACAACTTTTGAATGTATACCTTCCACCAAAACAAGTTCCTTCCCGAGGCTATTTTGCAGTGGATCTGTGCTGAGCTTAGCGCCACCCATGACAATTGTGATTGGTTTAAGGAAATGCCAATAAACCAGAGCACGTTTTTCTCCCATCCCAGAATGCTGTGTGGACTAGCCATACCTTCCTCCGCAGCGCTGTGGTGGAACGTCTGGCAATGCGAGACTACAAAGAAACAATTGTGGTATAGTTTCTTTCTCTGTTTCAGTATTTTGCTGGATGGAGCCAAAAATGTCAGTTTGTGCCTCATATATCGCACAACAGAGAGTACACAACTGCTACACATTAAGGTAGAAATAAAACAGATTAGCAAACTGCTGTTACCGTTGTCAAAGTAGATGACAGTAGAGTTTCTGGAGACACTGGGGTCAAAGTTTGCCATTAGAGGAGCAATGTACTGTGTAGCTGTTAGCATCCGGTGGACCACATCACCCGTGTAGATGAACCCTGAGGAAGAAACAGACACAACTTTCAGCACTCCAAATTTGAATTTAAATGCACTCAAACACTGTTAGAATCATTAATGTATCACTCATAGTGTTGAACCTGCTTTGATAAAGTGTTGTAAGGTGGATTTACCCTTTAGCAACTCATAAAAACAAACATCAATCTCCTCTCCCTCCATTTCTACCTTACCTTCCTGTTATCAGATACAATATATTTGGTTGGGAGGGGGAGGTGATGGTTGTGAGTTAATGAGATTAACTCACAACCATCGCCTCCCTCTCTTTCTCGTGCTGCAGGCTACTTCAGCTAGCCATGGTGATTAATTCATCTTTAATCAAAAACAGAAGGGCAAATCTGAGGGGCTTTAAGGGAAGATATGCTGAATAAGCAGTAAATATATTATCATGGGTTTATGAGCCTTCTTTTAACTCTCCTGGTGAACTCCTTAACATCATCATGTGTGTTTGTTTTCCCTACATCATCAATCATGGACGTTAACAAAGAGACCATGACAACAAATTGGGATTATGTTAACCTTTCTAATTTTTTGCTTCCCTTCAACAAGGCACAAATAGCTCTCTCCACAGAGGATGTGCTTAGTCAACACAAACTAGAGCTGCAGCATTTAGAAGCATGTAAACAAGGTTATTAATGGAGTCCAGAAAAGGGAGGGAACGCCCACTATTCATCATGAGGGAACCGTCTTTGCATAAAGAATTTGTACTCATGACAATAGAATTGAACAGCATCTTCATTTCCCTACTGACAAGAAAGTTTAGAAAAGTCAGCTGCTATTTAAAGATTTATTCGAGGCAAAAAGCTTTTGTTTCTCACTCTGCAAAAATATCCCAAACAAACCTTAACATGTACCCTTCAAATCATGTTTTACAAAGGGAAAACATGGCATTTGGGTGAGACAATCACATGCATCCAATATCATTTACCTTTGAAGAGCAGTTAAGAATGAATAAGACACTTACAGTAACCATATCTTGAACAAAAGACTTGACAAAAACCATGTTTTTAAAATAAATTACTCTTGTTTGAAAATTATTCTTGCAACAGGAAAGGGGGCATCTATTTTTACCCTGAAGTTTCCACTTCTGTCTTATTGAAAGTGGTAAAACTGCAGGATTGTTAAGATGACAGACATGGCCGTTCAAACATTTAAAGATCTTTTTTTTTGGGCATTTTAGGCCTTTATTTGTAGGTCGGAGTAAAACCTGCGGCCACTGCTTCAGGGAGTAAACCTCTATATATGGGCGCATGCTCTACCAGGTGAGCTAACCAGGTGCCCTCATTCAAACATTTAAGACTGGTTGTAGTGTGTAACTACATGGTACATAGTGTACCTACATGGTCTTTTCTGGACAGAAAAATAATTATTAATTATTATTAATATATATATATATATATATATATATATATATATATATATATATATATATATATACACACATTATATAATATTGGAAATATTTTAGTTTAACATTTAGCTCCACCGTTTCCTGTCTTTATAAACGGCTGCTGGCTGTAGCTTCATATTTACGCACAGACGTGAGAGTAGCAACACTCTTCCCAGTAAATTAGTGTATTTTCTTAATAATTATAGTTGGACTATAACTATGAAAATGTCCTTCACCTCACTTGGTCTTTAGGATGGACATTTTATCAATTATGTACTGAAAATCACAATAAAAACCATCAAACAACCCAGAGTAAGAAACCCTACTCTTATGAAAAGATCTCTGTGTTTGTTGCAGAAGTTCAACAGAAGTACAGTATAAAGTGACTGCCTGAGGCATGCAGAGGGGAAAAGAACCCTGCTCAGAAAGAAAAGAGGATTTTTGGGAAAAGTCTCATTGAGGCTAAGCCCATAAACCCTCATTTCATGTTACCATATGTCTTCTCATACAGTAGGCTGGCTATAAAAACACATCTATCACTTTTGAAACCAGGAGCAGAGCATATCATGAGGGGAATCAATCTTTCCCTAAAGACCTCCCAGCTCAGAATTACTTCTATATAGAGCAGTGTCAGCACACACAGATAGAAGAGCAGGGGAGGGGTCGGGGGTGAAGATGTGACTTTATTGTGAAGTCCCGACTGTAGAGAACTCCACCTGGAGTGAATGAGGTAAAAGTCCTTTATGGCTCAATAGAGGCATTGCCATGGTTACTGTTAGTTTTTTTTTTCTATTAAAAATGTACACACTTTGTTCTTGTTCAATTTGTGTTTCTCTATTCTGTGCACCATTTGATATTACCTGGGACATATTGTGGGATTTGTTCTGTATGTCTGAATGATAAATAGTGCTAATACAAAATTTATCTCAAAAAAAAAAAAAAATGTACACGCTTTCCACAATATAATCTTGAATCGAGGGCCAATCACTAACTTCTCCAGAGCTATTTCTCAAAGGTGTAAGGGCATTCTGCAGTGGCCAGGCTAACTGTTTCCCCATTTCCAGTCTTTTTGCTAAGCTAACTGGCTGCTGGTGGGAGCTTCATATTTAGTGGTATTGATCTCCCCATTGAACTCTCAGCAAGAAAGCAAATAAGCCTATTTCCCAAAATGTCAAACTATTGCTTTAAATATGT